>NW_024039542.1:0-125000 GCF_016077235.1 Cyprinodon tularosa
GCCCTTTCGTTCCCCATTTTCCCGCCAAATTTCCCCTCATTGTTTGTTTTTCTCCTCCCCCAGCGGCGTGGGCACTTGTCCTCCTGACATCTCTCCTTTTTCTTGTCTTTGCAGCCATTCTATCTCTTTTGACCTTTGACCCCATTGCCCTGTTGACACTAAAGGCCAAAAGAAGCGAAGGAGAACTCCTCGTGCCTCAAACAGGAAAAAAAAAAATGGAGGAAAAAAAACCATCTGCTTTTGGACGTTTAGTTTGGAAAAATTACAGAATTAGAAAAAAAGAAATCCAAGTTTTTTTGTCATTGTTTTATTGTCCCTCTATAACCTGAATATCTGTACATCTGATGAGGTGTTTTTATATTCACTAATAGATGCATATAAACTTAAAAAGGTGAAGGTTTTAAATTCTTGCTAATATTTAATAAAAATTAAATGTACTGGTATTGTTTTCTCATGCCCTACATGCATTTATATATTTATATTTTGATGATTCAAGAAGAAGAAATGTTAAAATAAGCATTAAGTGAAGATGAGTATTGGAGGATTGATTCAAAATGAAAGCTCACAAAATTTCTCTATCATTAAAATATTTTCATTAATCTCAGCATTTCAGCAATTAATGCCCAATCATCGTTTCAATCTGAAAAACTCATCGAAAGAAAAAGACCATTAGAAGAATTTTATTCATACAATTATTTCAAGACGCTCAGACCCCGGCAGGAAACATTAGAGCTGAATCTTCCTTTAATATGCATAAGTAGGGGTGTGAGAACAGGGCTGTTTCCCCCCCAGGCCTGAAACTGGTGGAGTGGAGATAGATGGAGTTGGTCAGTCTGTAGACCGCTGGTTGGAGAGACGGTCTGCTGAGCTTTATGGGGAGATCCAGTGGACTGCGTGAGCTGATACTAGAGCTTCACTCAGGGACCTGGAAGATGGAAGTTGTCGTGGGAAAAAAGTATTCAACTATTCATCCTAGTTAAATAAACGGAGATCGATGGATTTCACTCAGTCGGCACATTTATTAATATCTTTGCAAAGAGAGAACAGTCATCATGGCACAGCATTCTGCTCTGTTCTGATCTGGGCAGGGTTCGTTCCCCCCTAGTTACAACAATTGAAAGTAAATATTAATATATAATGAGAGAAAGATATAAATTTTCCCACAACAAAGTCCAGCTCGGATAACACAGAATGAGAGAACCTGTCCATGATGAGCAAGCATGAAGCGACAGTGGAGAGGAAAAACTCCCCTTTGGGAAGAAACCTCTGGAAGAACCAGGCTCAACATGGCGGTCTGCTGCCGGACCGTTTGAAATGAGACGCAGCAAGAGTCCAGGAGGAATGACGCTCTGATGAAGCTTTAGCTACAATGGTGGAGGGGGGGCTGGAGGGGGGAGGAAATGATGGTGTCTGAGTCATAATCAGATACAGGCCAATCACTGCCTGTGCTTGGCTGGTTAGCAGCCTGAGTTGTGGATTTGAAGCCCTTTTTAGATGAGCTCTGGATGCTGATTGGCTTCATGGAGGTGTGGTTCATAGCTGATTGGTCATCATCAGAGGCAGATGAGCCTCTGATGATGAGGGCAAGTGATTTAGTTTCTTTAGTTGAACTTCCGCCTAGGCGTCATTTACAGCAGGTGTAAAAGCCTTTATTGGTGTTATGGACGCTAAACTATGATAGATTTTTATTACTTTTTTTAGCATACTCAGGCTGATGCAACACATAAAAACTATTTTTGTAAAAAAAATGTAAGCAGTAGTTATTTTAAATCTTAAATGACAGAAACTCATGATGACGTCCACATCTTATAAGCTGCATTATACAGATTCCTCAGAAAACCGCCACGACTGCCTTATAAAGCCATGATATTTTAGAACTTAGTTTAAAAAGATATTAACTAAAATATCAAAAGTGAATAGAGACAAAAACTTCATTAGATGCATAAAGTTTTTCCTCTCAATGTCAACAAACCAACATGGAGATAATAGAAATAAGATCTTCAAAATTAGACAATTATAGTTTATTAAGTGTTGAGTGCAGAGACAGGTGAGCAAATAGATAATGCTGATTGAGTAAGGAGAAAGCTGTGCACTATATATATATATATATATATATATATATATATATATATATATATATATATATATATATATATATATATATATATATATATACAACCTGCTGTATAACAGACCGCAACAGAAAATCTTTCTTATGCATTGAAAATACATATTTTTGTATTTCAAAATTCTATTTTTTTCAGATCTTGCTAAAGACACAATAGTATAAATGTTTAAAACTTAAGCGCCAGTACTATCTGATGAGGGAGAAATATGAAACGTTTATCTATGATAAGGACTTGGTTGATGTCAGGAAACATTAATCCTGTAACTCTGTGTTTATGATGTTAGTCTCTATTGGATTTTATAAAAATCAGGCCTGAATCTTTCTCTGCTGGATTTCTGACTTGAACCTTGGGAGTTAGACTTCTGAGAATAAAGAGAAGTCACCATTATCTCCCTGTAAAGTCCATGCAAGTGGTCATGGATGTCCTATTGTGCCGCTACCGCCCTTTTCTTACAGAGCGGCTTTTGCTTTTTAAGCAGAATAACTGAGACTGCCAATGACTGTTATCAGGTTTGTTTTACACAATAACAGACTAAATGCCGGCTTAGTTGAGAACCGCTGAGAATCTGAAATCTACCATCTCTTATGTTATGTAAATACGCTCAGAAATATCTGCCTTTGCCTGAGACACAGAGAAAAGAGCTACTGTAATTGTAGGGATTAAAGACTTATCTACCCATAAATCCATGGAAATAAACCACAGAAAGACATAAAACGACACACAGATGCACGCAAATGCTTTTAAATGAGCTTCATATTCTCAGCAGCATAATAAGTCAACAATGCTGGTCACACAGCGGCGCACTGAGCCCCTCACAGCAGTCCCATAATGCTCACTCTTAGAGACACTCTTTACTTGTTTGAAAGAGGACTGAATAATCTTGACCTCCAAAGTTCGCGAAAGACGCACGAGTTCCTGTTGTATGATGTCATGCAGTTCAAAGGGCAGGATTGTGATGCCTCGCCATACAGACTGGCTGAGGCCTTCAAACAGACCCTTTGGCTCGACCCTCCTGACCTGCTTCAGAGCTGCATGGATGTTGACATACAAGGATTTGAAAGTGCGAAACAGAAGAAATCGCTTGTTTGTCATCCGTCAAACTAAACTTGTTTCTGTTTTTGATGAAGAGAAATTACTGAAGAGATGAAGCTGAAAAAGTCAAACGAAAAAAAGAAATACCTTCAGAATCCGAGGCGTCTGAAAGCGCAGCATTTTTTGCATTATTCCCCAAGCCATTGCCCCCCCTCAACTCCGACCTGCACTGTCGGTGACTTTACACCTGTTTTGCACTATCCCCCCCCCCCCCACAATCTGTGCCAGTACTGTTTACATTTCCTTTTCACTGTTTACATTTCCTTTTAATATATTTATATATTTTTAATTTTATTTTTATTTATTTATTTCACGGTAGCTGATATGGAAGTCCCAAATCTCATTGTATCCGTTGCAGAATATAATGACAATAAAGGCTTTTTGACTTTGACTTGACTTGCTTTTGTAGTCAAATCGATTTAGCGTTTTAATATTGCTAGATATTCTATTCAAAGAATGAATATGCACCTAGATTTCGAACTAGTTTAACCAGACTGAAGTTTACTTTTTATTTTCAGTTAGAACTGAAATGTCCTTAAATTTTAGAAGTACTTTATACATTTTTATATTTTTTTAATATTCTCATCCTGATTCATATTTCTTCAAGGCTAAAGTGAACTACGACTTTTAAAGAGACTTCCACCCACTTTAAACCTCATTGTCAGAATAGAAATAAATAGTTTTATCCACTAAAGTATCATTTATATCAGACATACATTTAAAATCTGACAATGAATTTAGAATCGTCTTCATTTCTTCCAATTATCCGCTAACTGACGCGGTTCTTCTTTCTATTTAAATTCTGATGAGATTTTGATGACATCAAACAGAAATCATTAGATATTTAATCCTCTTTATTTTTTATACTTTAGTGTTTATTTAAGCATCCTGCTCTACCAGATTGTTTTAGAAATACAAGGGGAAAATCCTAATTACAAGTTATTTTCTTGACAATCAATCATTCAGTGTCAAGAATTTAAGAAGAAAAATATAGAAGGAAAAACTTTTAAAAAAGCGCAGCCCAAATAACAATCAATAAAAATTAATATAGAATCTAAAGAAAGGTGCAAAACAGTGTCAGGCAGAAAGATAAGAGTCTGAGCAATGGGAAGGACAGGGTGTGTCTCGGCTGTCCCCGTCCTACAGAGTCTTATTGTCCTCTGAGCTCTCCACATGTCAACAATGGCTCTGAGTGGCAGAGAGCTCCCAAAAAACCTGAAGCTCAGCAATGGTGTCTTTGTTTCTTTGGCTCATATTGTGGAGGACAAAGAGCGCTGTGCAATGGGGGTGTGTGTGTGTGGGGGGGGGGGGGTTAGTATGGGAGTGTTGTTTTACAAGCAACCGCTGCACATTGGAGGGAAATGGTCAACAGAAGGAGGGAAAAACTGCTTGAAGTTACAGTGAAAGCAACCAGAGGAATAAAAGACTTTTTCAATATTAGTGAATTAACTGGTTTATCTGAACTCTTCTCATTTGAACCACTTATTTCTTTTCCTTTTTTAGAATAACTCTGATCTATTTTTATGCTCTCTACTGTTTATTTTCAGGTGGATGTGATCTATGGTCAGCAATAAGAGGATTTTACTGACTGAGACGCATCATTTACATTTTTGTTACCCTGCTTAGCAAAGCAGGATAGATACGACATGAAGGGATTGCTGTCAAACATTAGAAATTCCTCTAGTGTGAGAGAGCTTTGCTTTAGACAACATGCTGACATAACAAGCTACAAAAAAGTGGTAAAACCTGAAGAGCTTTAGTTGTTGTAATGTTTTTCTGTTAGTGATGATGACACACATCTATCAGCGTGAAGCTCTGGAAAAAATCCAAATCTGGAAAAGTCAATGTTTCTCAAATCAAATGCATTTGTTCTTGAACTGAGGAGGTGAGAGAAACACTGGAACAAAACAATGTACATTTAAAATGAGAAAAAAACAATTGCATTGTCTTATTTCAAGTGCATATTATCTAATTATCTTATTTTAAAGCGATAGTTCGGTATTTTTGACATGAATCTGTATGGCATCCCCATCACCAGTGGCATGCAATCACACTGACTTACCCCTGGCAGCGTCCTGTGAGCAGAGTTATCGTCCAGTTTTGGTCAAGCCGAAAGTAGCCCGGCAGGTTTTTAGGACCAGCGAAATAAAACTTTTCTCTTCCCAAAACATTATGTGTTCAAAAGAGTGATATTTTTGCATCCCAAAAACATTGTAGTGGAAAAAGTCACACGTCGTTATCAATTGGTCCTATTTTCTCTCTGTTCGTATCAGTGCGCGCCGTCATTCAGACAGCGAGCTCAACAACAGCCAGATGCATGTCTCGGTCCGCCCAGGTAGGAGCTAGGCGGAGGGAGACATGCATCTGGCTGTTGTTGAGCTCGCTGTCTGAATGACGGCGCGCACTGATACGAACAGAGAGAAAATAGGACCAATTGATAACGACGTGTGACTTTTTCCACTACAATGTTTTTGGGATGCAAAAATATCACTCTTTTGAACACATAATGTTTTGGGAAGAGAAAAGTTTTATTTCGCTGGTCCTAAAAACCTGCCGGACTACTTTCGGCTTGACCAAAACTGGACGATAACTCTGCTCACAGGACGCTGCCAGGGGTAAGTCAGTGTGATTGCATGCCACTGGTGATGGGGATGCCATACAGATTCATGTCAAAAATACCGAACTATCCCTTTAAGGGTAAAAATGCTCATTCCGTTGGCAGATCATCTTGCAGTGTGCTTTATTTTCCTGTAGTGGCCTGCATGAAGGGTGGAGATGAACTATGGTCACTGATTTCTAACAGAGGAGAAATAACAACGGGCCGCTGCTAAATGGTGCCTGGAAATCCAGGTGGTCTCAGTACCTCAGACTGGTCGGTGCAGGCAGAACAAAGCAGACTCCTCAGGTGTTCTGATGAGTGTAGAGGCAGGATTTTCCTCTTCTATCAGTCAGTTATGGCCGCAGCGCTGCCCCGTTAGTCTGCTGGGGAACAGCATCACTAGCAGGGATAGGAAGAACAGATACCTTCATCAGGAGGTGTGCAGCAGTGATGGGAGGGAGGCAGCACCAGAGCAATGATGGAGTCCATGAGGGCCAATGGTAGCCATGGTTGCAGAGCGCCATGGTGGCTTAGGAGAGCAGCCATGATGGCTCAGGAGAGCAACCATGATGGTGGCTCAGGAGAGCAGCCATGATGGTGGCTCAGGAGAGCAGCCATGATGGTGGCTCAGGAGAGCAGCCATGATGGTGGCTCAGGAGAGCAGCCATGATGGTGGCTCAGGAGAGCAGCCATGATGGTGGCTCAGGAGAGCAGCCATGATGGTGGCTCAGGAGAGCAGCCATGATGGTGGCTCAGGAGAGCAGCCATGATGGTGGCTCAGGAGAGCAGCCATGATGGTGGCTCAGGAGAGCAGCCATGATGGTGGCTCAGGAGAGCAGCCATGATGGCTCAGGAGAGCAGCCATGATGGCTCAGGAGAGCAACCATGATGGTGGCTCAGGAGAGCAGCCATGATGGCTCAGGAGAGCAGCCATGATGGTGGCTCAGGAGAGCAGCCATGATGGTGGCTCAGGAGAGCAGCCATGATGGTGGCTCAGGAGAGCAGCCATGATGGTGGCTCAGGAGAGCAGCCATGATGGCTCAGGAGAGCAGCCATGATGGTGGCTCAGGAGAGCAGCCATGATGGCTCAGGAGAGCAGCCATGATGGTGGCTCAGGAGAGCAGCCATGATGGCTCAGGAGAGCAGCCATGATGGCTCAGGAGAGCAGCCATGATGGTGGCTCAGGAGAGCAGCCATGATGGTGGCTCAGGAGAGCAGCCATGATGGTGGCTCAGGAGAGCAGCCATGATGGCTCAGGAGAGCAGCCATGATGGCTCAGGAGAGCAGCCATGATGGCGGCTCAGGAGAGCAGCCATGATGGCGGCTCAGGAGAGCAGCCATGATGGCTCAGGAGAGCAGCCATGATGGCGGCTCAGGAGAGCAGCCATGATGGCGGCTCAGGAGAGCAGCCATGATGGCGGCTCAGGAGAGCAGCCATGATGGCGGCTCAGGAGAGCAGCCATGATGGCGGCTCAGGAGAGCAGCCATGATGGCGGCTCAGGAGAGCAGCCATGATGGCGGCTCAGGAGAGCAGCCATGATGGCGGCTCAGGAGAGCAGCCATGATGGCGGCTCAGGAGAGCAGCCATGATGGCGGCTCAGGAGAGCAGCCATGATGGCGGCTCAGGAGAGCAGCCATGATGGCGGCTCAGGAGAGCAGCCATGATGGCGGCTCAGGAGAGCAGCCATGATGGCGGCTCAGGAGAGCAGCCATGATGGCGGCTCAGGAGAGCAGCCATGATGGCGGCTCAGGAGAGCAGCCATGATGGTGGCTCAGGAGAGCAGCCATGATTGCTCATGGAGCTCTGAACCCCGCCTCCATAAAAACCATTCGGCATCCAAAGCTCATCTTAAAAGGCCTCCGATACGCACCTGTCTGCTCCTGTGCGCAGGCGGCGGATGTGACATCATTCAGACGCCACCGTTTCCTCCCACCTCCAGCCCCCCCTCCACCATCGTAGCTAAAGCTTCATCAGAGCATCATTCCTCCTGGACTCTCACTGCATCCCTGTCTCATCCTAACCGGTCCGGCAGCAGACCGCCATGTTGAGCCTGGTTCTGCCAGAGGTTTCTTCCCAATGGGGAGATTTTCCTCTCCACTGTCGCTTCATACTTGCTCATCATGGACAGGTTCTCTCAACCTGTGTTATCCAGCTGGACTTCCATCTTCCAGGTCCCTGAGTGTCCACTGGATCTCCCCATAAAGCTCAGCAGACCGTCTCTCCAACCAGCAGTCTACAGACTGACTGACTCCATCTATCTCCACTCCACCACCAGTTTCAGACCTGGGGGGGAAACAGCCCTGTTCTTTACTCCTGGTCATGCATATCTATCAAAATTCAGCGCTAATGTTTCCTGCCGAGGTCTGAGCGCCAAAGACTGAAGTCATTTTATCAATAAATTTCTTCTAATCTTCTTTTCTCTGCGTGTGAATTTTTCAGATTGAAATCTATAGTTGTTTTAGATTGTGGTGAACTGCCTGTGCAGTTATGCTGCTATAGGCTTAGGCTGCTGGAGGACATAAAGATCACTTTTCCCCACTCTGCTGCTCTCTACTCTAGTTTTTCTTTTGCTTTATTTGTTTGTTGGATTTTTAACTTCATGTTCTCTGCTTTTTTCTCCATGCTGACTAAAACTTGCCTTTTAATCTCTTTATTTTCTTTCAAAGCTGCAAACACTGGTTCTGCTGGAGGTTTCTTCCTGTTCAAAGGGAATTGCTCCTCTTTGGTCGCTGTGAACTATTGTTGCAGAGTCAGTGACTCAATGTAAGCAAATATCTACTGCTGCTGCTTATCTAGGGGGATTGGATTCTGAAAAGTCAATAAGTTAATTTTAAACAATTGGGTATTTTTAGACAGAAAATCTGATCTGCCTGTTTGATCTGATTGAGTTGTTTCTGTAAAGTGTCTTAAGATCATGTTTGTTCTATATGAATAAAATAGTACAGTATTTCAACTGGGTAAATCCCTTTAGCAGCGTCAGATAAAAATATAGACTCTGAACTGAATAATAGAATAGAACTTTATTGACCTTTAAATAAATACCTCATTAGATGTTAAATAAAATACTTATTGAATTGAAGTTTCTGCTTATTTTCTGGTTCATTTAACTTTACAAAGCGATGAGATTTTTGCTGCTATTTAGATCTAAATACAAAAGTCTATGTTTGGAAGAGTTAGACTTCAGCAGGTTTAAGGTCATTGTGTTGATTAAAAAAATGTAAAAATTCTATCAGACTAGATCTAGACAACTTCTATTATCATTTTCTATACACAGGGTGTATACAAAACCAACGCATGTTTATTAAAGCTTTTCAGACAGCAAATGAACATTTCCATTCCTTAAAGTGCAGCAGTGATCAATATAAACATGGTGCAGAAGCGCACTGACTAAAACAAGATCACTCATCTTTAACTTTGCATTTTAACTGTCTTTGTTGTATTGATATTTATTTATTCTAATAACTGTATTGCGTCTAACACTATCTCCACCCTAACCAGCGCATTCATAACCACTACCTTCATCTAAGCTTAATTTATCATATCTGTAACTCTCGTCCCAAAAGCTGTGTTCTGCTGGAATCGGAGGCGCCTTCCTCATGCAGTCGAGTTAAACCCTCTAAAGATGCGTGTTGGTTTGCTGAACGCCTTTTGATCCCAGTCACTAAACCATGACACAGCTGGCATGTGAAGCCCCCCATCTCCCTCACTGCAAAAACGATCTAGAAATAAGTAAAAAGTTTCTTAAATTGAGTGTATTCACCCTTAATTTGAGCAGGTAAATGAGAAAGTTTGCCGATGGAATGAGTAATTTTACTCTTAAAATAAGATAATTAGATAATATGCACTTGAAATAAGACAGTGCAATTGTGTTTTCTTATTTTAAGTGTAAGTTGTCTTGTTCCATTGACAGAATGTCTCTTTTACCTCCTCAATCCAAGAACAAATGCACTTATTTTAAGAAAAAATGACTTATCTAGATTCAGATTTTTTGCAGTGTATCTCTATGCCAGACCCCTGTCCCACTCGTTTTGCTGATCCTGCAGGGTCCGCCTGGGCCACCCCCTCCACCCCCCGCCCCTCATCAGATGTGACTCAGCCGAGTGTGATGGAGCTTGCCTGGTTTAACGCAGCGGGCACCAGCGGACCCTATTGTGCATAATCTTGCAGCACAGCAGGCAGCCGCATGTCGGGAGCCTTTGAAGAGAAATCTACAGAGGCCAAGTTTGTGGGGGGAGCTGGAGCTTAGAGAGGAAAGGAGGGGGGCACAGGGGAGGGGGTGCAAGCAGCAGTTTAATAAAGATATTTAATACCTCAGTGAGGTACTGCTTTCACTTCTTGGACACAACAAGAAGATAATAAAGCAGAACCACAGATGGGACTGTGATTTAAATCCCTGAACAAAGTGGAAAGGAGGGGTTAAAAACACGGGCAGATACCTATGGGGGCTAAAAGTGGGGGTCAATAAACAATAACATAAGTTAGCATAGCTGTGCAGAAGACACAGCCATATATTATGACATCACCAGGTGACCCTCCAAGCGGTAGAAGAAGTCAGTATATAAACGTTCTGAAATGAATCATAAGAAAACCTTTAATAGATTCTGAGAATGTGGAGCTTTAAGCAGAACATTACAGGGATGTTCAGATATGAGAATATGAGACTCCTTCAAAATCTGCCTCTATTCTGGCTCATCAAACATGCTGCTACCTGGGAAACGGCACGTTAATGCAACCAATGTGTGTTCATTACAATGGGAAGGTTTTATTTAGGATTTTATTTTATTAAAACATTTCTGACTTTGATTCTGCTTCCCTGTTTGTGTTTGTTAGGAATGGGAATTTCTATATTCTTTATTTCCTGACTGGAGACTCTGGGAAGGATTTACTGGAACTTGACTGGCTGTAGATTCAGCCTCAGCATGAAGCTCTGACTTCACAGCAGGACGTTGAAGGTCCAGTTAAAAAGCTACAGTAGGTCAGCCGTCACCATCAGGCTTTCCGCTGAACAGATGCTTATGTCTGTCATTGCACCCTGTGCATAAGTCCTAATTTATCTTTAGATAAATGTTAACATATTGAGGATGGATGTGTGATACAAATAGTTTTTGCTGTTTTTCTTTGAGCATATAAAGAACTTTGCCCCTTTGACATTTTATTCTCTGGCAGTTTTGTCTTTATTATTTGTTCTTGTGAAAGGTTTTAAATTATGGAGAAAATTTAACACAAATCATGTTATTTTTCGCTGTATCCCCTTATGACACCATAAAGGGCATGCCTTTCAAACAGACCATTTTGAGCATGCAGTAGCTAACAGGTGGAGTAAGGGGGGGGGGGGGGGGGGGGGGTTCATGTCAGGCTTCAGGACACACAGGACTGTTAGGGAATATTTATACGGTGCATTTTGCATAATATGACCCTTAGAATAAAACTGCTCCCCAGCAGAACAAGAGGAGAGAAAACTTAGTAGAAAAAAAGCTGCATTAATTCCAGTGTTGACTAGAAATGTTCTACATAGAACCTGCAGCAGAACACATCATAAAATCAACACAATGGTGAGGTATGCAAAAAAAAAAAAATACAGATCATGTGAGTTTGACTCTGAAGGTTTCAGCTCACTAATCACTGCAGCTTTGCAGCAAGCATGACTTATTTATCACCCTGAGCATCTAAATGGCCAAGTTAACTTAGGATCGCATTACAGGAGCCGCTGAAACTCTCACTTTCTTCTCCTGTCGAGTTTTGACTTGTTACCAGGTAATCCGTCTCCCTGAGGCATTCACCCATCCACCCAGCCCATATCACATGTCAGTCTGCACAGCACAATATTGCCAACAGCAGTTATTGTGCTTTAAGACCCACGTTAAGACGGCAGGACTTTCATCTGACCTTTTATGTGATAAAGCCACGGTCAGTCAAAAGAGACCTTGCCTGTTTATATATATTTAAGGCTCATTGCAGATTACTTCTAAACATCCAAATAATTCTATTATCAAATGATGCATGGTGCCAAAATACACTTGTCTTGGTTGGGTTGAGGTTTTGACGACCCAAATGCAGAAGTGAGGAGGCAGAGGTGAGTTTTCTAGCTTTAATGAAGCAATGAGGCAGAAATATAAAATAACAAATACAGAAAAAAACAGAATCTAGGAAACATCGAGGTAAACAAACAGGAGGAGCCAGGAATAGATGAGGAACGGCAGGGAGAGTTTATATGAACAAAGACTGGACTAATGAGTGATTGGGAGCCGGTGTGGATGGATGCATCTAGAAGGAAGCCAAGGGGAAAGGAAACAAACACAAGGGGGCGACAGAGAGTAACTGAAGAACAATACACGGTTAGAAAACAACTACAAATACAAAGAAACTAAAAAAAAAATTAAACAGAAGCCAGAACCTTGACAGTACTAACAAACAAATTTATTATGTTTTTTTTTCTGTCCAACTTCCCTTTTTTCCAACTAAGCTTTTCCACTGGCTTTAATAAAATCATTGTGGTCAAGCATAGTGGTCCATTCTGTGTGTATTTCTGTGTTTTCTGTCCTGGTGTGGGGGTCTGTAGACCTCTTCCCCCCCATTGACCACTGCAGGTAGGCGCTGGTGCCTTCAGGGACCCTGCATGGATGATAAGGGCTGCGTGGATGGATCTGATATTGAATAATCTGTTAACATTAATGCACATCTAAGTATAGATGGAGGGAGATGGTGCACTTCATTAGATGCTAATTGATCGTGCAGTAAAAGGATTTCCAAACCTCATAAACTCATAGTGGTTCCTAAGAAAGCTTTGGACTTTTTGTTAATAAGGTTTCCTCCCAAATGTTTGATCTGAAATGTTTAAATTGCTTTAATATTAATACAATTTTAACTGCTGTGGGAGTATCTATATTTTTCCTTTTTTACAATGAAATTAAAGCTTTCAGGTTTTTCCTTGGTGGGGTGGGGGTTGATTGATCTGAAATTTTACTTAATTATTCTAAAACAATGAGATTGTTCCTGATCATTATCTCACGTATGATGGCAGATAGAGAAAAGATCCATCCAAAGAGGATTTTTATTTATCTCCCTAAACTGATAATAAACACCAGAATTTCTAGTGTCAAAGTCTTTAGTGTCTTTAACAAGTAGATCTACCCAACATTACGTTAGTAAAATATCCTCTATAAAAATACTCTTATTATCACCTGAAATTATCTTTGAAACTTTCAAAGACTCAGAAGAGATGAATGGCTGAACGGCCCCGTGTTCATTACGGTCTTTTTTTCACTGCTGAATTTGCTCTTTGTGGAAGAATGAAGGAAGAGATGATGCGGTTTAACATGGCCGCCCCCTCGGCTCCTGCTGGAGGCAGGGAGGTGTAGGGTTACGAGGCGAGGGAGAACAATGGGCCTAGCGCCTGAGTCAGCATTATCACCGTGCCTCACTCTCCCCGCTCCTCAGATGGTTTTCCCTCCAATCTCTGAGGCCAACCAATGGGAGCGTTGTGCTGTGCGGGGAAATGCAGACTTCATGAAGCAACGCACTCCATCTGAGGAAGAATAAAGTCAGTGGGGGTTGGGTGAACTCTGACAAATGGAAAGAATCAGTGCATTGACTGCTGTCTGTACAGATGTGACTCCTGATTTTTAGTTTGCTTTATGTTTTCAAACTTTTTACATTTTGATGGTAAGAACTGTAAAGCTGTTATGATTTCATTTAGATTTAATTTTTATCTTTTTATTGCACACACCAACAAACAGTAATTTTACTAGAAACTGCAGAGGGACGTGTGTCACATATTCCTTAGACTTAGACTGAGGAATATGTTACAGACCTCCCTGTGAAGAAAACAGCAGATATTTTGGACACCATTGGGTACAGCGCAGAGACATTCCAATAGATTTTAGAAATATAATTATTTTATTGATTTTATTGTTTCTCTGCTGGCCTGGGAGCGCCTTGGGATTCCCCCAGAGGAGCTGGACCAAGTGGCTGGAGAGAGAGGGACGTCTGGGCCTCCTACTGAAGCTGCTACCCCCGCGACCCGACCCCGGATAAGAGGAAGAAGATGGATGGATAGATAGATAGATGGATGGATACTTTAAATAATGCAGCCCCTTAAATCACCAACCATGTGATTTAAGGAGCTGCGTTGTCTAAGGCAGTACGCAGAGAACTAGCAACCCCATCAACAAAATCATCAACCTGTGAAGGGGAATAAGCTATGCTTTTGCACTCTGCAGCACTGCTCAGCGACACAGAGGAGAGAGAAAGTAAAGCAGATTCTTTAAAATATATAACTGCTCTATCTGATAAAGATCTACTAAAATGTAACCTTCTTTTGGGGGAGGAGAACTCTGTTAAAGTAATCCTGAAGGTTATTAGAAAGTGGTCAGAGAGGACAGGGTTGTGAGGAAATACTGTTATTTCTTCACATTCTATGCCGTATGTCAGCACAAGATCCAAAGTATGAAGATGAGAATGTGTGGGACTATTCACATTTTGAACAAAGCCAATAGTGTCTAAGATAGCATTAAAGGCTGCTCTTAAGCTATCGCCTTCAATGTCAGCATGGATGTTAAAATCTCCCACTATGATGACCCTGTCAGTATTTAATACCAAATCAGGAAAGGGTTCTAAGTTCATCTCCCACAGATGGCCACTCTGGGTCCCTGAGTAAGGCCCTTAACCCCAGACTACTCCCTGGGCACCCGTACTGCGGCAGCACAACAAGGAAATTGTGGACGATACAGAGTTACAAAAAGAAGAGGTTTTCTTGCTTTGAAATTTGGATCAGGGAAATTAAGGGTTAAATGTTCAAAAGAGTTGTAGGTATTAATTGTTTTGGGAGTAATCAGTAAGTCAGACTGGAAGATTGTTGCTACTCCTCCTCCTCGCCCAGAACTTCTGGGTATGTGAAAAATTAAATAGCTTGAAGGAGTTGCCTCATTTATGCTCACATAATCCTCTTGCTGCAGCCAGGTTTCTGTAAGGCAACACAAGTCAATGCGATTATCACAAATCAAGTCATTAACTAGTAGACTTTTAGAGGAAAGCAATCTTATGTTAAACAGACCACATTTAATTGTTTGAACTTTTTCCCCAATTTGAGTTATTTTAATTTTAATTAGATTATCATGATTTACTCCTTTGGGAATATTTGCTAATTTATTAGATTTTGGTCGTGGGCAAGACACTGTCTGGATGGAGTAAAGAGTGTAAGATATTCGCTTTGCTGACCAGCAAAACCCATATACGGACAGATTTGTTGCCACCCTGCTTATTTTATGGCTTTTAAAGCTTTAAAAGAAGATCGTCCACTATAGAAGCAGTCCCACCCTAAGGCTCTGTTTACACCATGATCATTCACAGAAAAAGGGAATGTTTTTGTTTCTATTAAGACATCAAGACAACATTTGGATTACAATCTAGATGCACACAACACCAGAAGGCAGTTTGTGCTTTAAAACTAAACGTGCTCACACAGTTACTCTGCAGGCTTCCCTATAGCCAGAGAGTTTTTACTGAACACAACAATGTAAACCATGTTGTTTTCAAAACATTGAACTCTGGAACCAATCCTGCAATGATGCTGCTTTTAGAGAAAACTGACATTGTTTTTATTCACAATAACAAAAGGAGCGTCACCAAAGTTTTATATTTTCCCCGAAAACAAAGCCTCAGCTGTTTATCGTCACTGTGTTCAACAAACTATTATCACCTTATTTTAGCAATTACAACATGTGGTGAATAATTTTTTTTTTTGGATCAAACATTTGAGTGGACATGGATGGATGGATGGATGGATGGATGGATGGATGGATGGATGGATGGATGGATGGATGGATGGATGGATGGATGGATGGATGGATGATGGATGGATGGATGGATGGATGGATGATGGATGGATGGATGGATGGATGGATGGATGATCGATGGATGGATGGATGGATGGATGGATGATGGATGGATGGATGGATGGATGGATGGATGGATGGATGGATGGATGATGGATGGATGGATGGATGGATGGATGGATGATGGATGGATGGATGGATGGATGATGGATGGATGGATGGATGGATGGATGGATGATGGATGGATGGATGGATGGATGGATGATGATGGATGGATGGATGGATGGATGGATGGATGGATGATGGATGGATGGATGATGGATGGATGGATGGATGGATGGATGGATGATGGATGGTGGATGGATGATGGATGGATGGATGGATGGATGATGGATGGATGGATGGATGGATGGATGATGGATGCATGATGGATGGATGGATGGATGGATGGATGGATGATGGATGGATGGATGGTGGATGGATGATGGATGGATGGATGGATGGATGATGGATGGATGGATGGATGGATGGATGGATGATGGATGGATGGATGGATGGATGATGGATGGATGGATGGATGATGGATGGATGGATGATGGATGGATGGATGGATGGATGATGGATGGATGGTGGATGGATGATGGATGGATGGATGATGGATGGATGGATGGATGGATGGATAGTGATGGATGGACGGATGGATGGATGGATAAATAGATGGATGGATGGATGGATGGATGGATGATGGATAGATGGATGGATGGATGATGGATGGATGGATGGATGGATGATGGATGGATGGATGGATGGATGGATGGATGGATGATGGATGGATGGATGATGGATGGATGGATGGATGGATGATGGATGATGGATGATGGTGGATGGATGATGGATGGATGGATGGATGGATGATGGATGGATGGATGATGGATGGATGGATGGATGGATGGATGGATGGATGGAAAAAATAGATGGATGGATGGATGGATGATGGATGGATGGATGATGGATGGATGGATGGATGATGGATGGATGGATGGATGGATAAATAGATGGATAAATGGATGGATGGATGGATGATGGATGGATGGATGGATGGATGGATGGATGGATGATGGATGGATGGATGGATGGATGGATGGATTGATGGATGGATGGATAAATAGATGGATGGATGGATGGATGGATGGATGATGGATGGATGATGGATGGATGGATGGATGGATGATGGATGGATGATGGATGGATGATGGATGGATGGATGGATGGATGGATGATGGATGGATGGATGGATAAATAGAGGGATGATGGATGGATGGATGGATAAATAGATGGATGGATGGATGATGGATGGATGGATGGATGGATGGATTGATGGATGGATGGATGGATGGATGGATGGATGGATAAATAGATGGATGGATGGATGATGGATGGATGGATGGATAAATAGATGGATGGATGGATGATGGATGGATGGATAAATAGATGGATGGGTGGATGATGGATGGATGGATGGATGGATGGATGGATGGATAAATAGATGGATGGATGGATGGATGGATGGATGGATGGATGGATGATGGATGGATGGAGGGATGGATGGATTGATGGATGGATGGATGGATAAACAGATGGATGGATGGATGGATGATGGATGGATGGATGGATAAATAGATGGATGGATGGATGGATGGATAAATAGATGGATGGATGGATGATGGATGGATGGATGGATGGATGGATAAATAGATGGATGGATAAATAGATGGATGGATGGATGATGGATGGATGGATGGATGGATGGATGGATAAATAGATGGATGGATGGATGGATGGATGGATTGATGGATGGATGGATGGATAAATAGATGGATGGATGGATGGATGGATGGATGATGGATGGATGGATGGATGGATGGATGGATGGATGGATGGATAAATAGATGGATGGATGGATGGATGGATGGATGGATAAATAGATGGATGGATGGATGATGGATGGAAGGATGGATAAATAGATGGATGGATGGATGGATGGATAAATAGATGGATGATGGATGGATGGATGGATGGATAAATAGATGGATGGATGGATGATGGATGGATGGATGGATGGATGGATGATGGATGGATGGATGGATAAATAGATGGATGGATGGATGGATGGATGATGGATGGATGGATGGATGGATGGATGGATTGATGGATGGATGGATGGATAAATAGATGGATGGATGGATGGATGGATGGATGATGGATGGATGGATGGATGGATGGATAAATAGATGGATGGATGGATGATGGATGGATGGATGGATGGATGGATGGATGGATTGATGGATGGATGGATAAATAGATGGATGGATGGATGGATGGATGGATGGATAAATAGATGGATGGATGATGGATGGATGGATGGATAAATAGATGGATGGATGGATGATGGATGGATGGATGGATGGATAAATGGATGGATTTATGAATGTATGGATGATGGATGGATGGATGGATGGATAAATAGATGGATGGATGGATGATGGATGGATAAATAGATGGATGGATGGATAAATAGATGGATGGATGGATAAATAGATGGATGGATGATGGATGGATGGATGGATGGATAAATAGATGGATGGATGGATGGATGGATGGATGGATAAATAGATGGATGGATGGATGATGGATGGATGGATGGATGGATAAATAGATGGATGGATGATGGATGGATGGATGGATGGATGGATGGATGGATAAATAGATGGATGGATGGATGGATGGATGGATGGATGGATGGATGGATAAATAGATGGATGGATGGATGATGGATGGATGGATGGATGGATAAATAGATGGATGGATGATGGATGGATGGATAAATAGATGGATGGATGGATGATGGATGGATGGATGGATGGATGGATAAATAGATGGATGGATGATGGATGGATGGATGGATGATGGATGGATGGATGATGGATGGATGGATGGATGGATGAATGAAATACTTCAAACACTCCAACATCTAGAAACAAAGGTGTTGATGGCAGCAGCACAGCTGATATTTCTCTCCAGGATGGAGTCACAGCCAAACAGGAACAGACCAGATGAAGCTACTATGAGAAAAAGCAGAGAGAGCAGAACGTTAGAGATTGAACTAACAGATTCTGCAGAGTGGGAGAATAGAGATAGAATGAAGCAGAATGATGAAAAAGGAGTCCCTATGTCCTCCAGCAGTCTAAGCCTATAGCAGCAGAACTGTAGAGATAGATCAGGATAACCTGAGCCACCCTAACTATAAGCTTTATCAAAAAGGAAAGTTTTAAGCCTAGCCTTAAAAGTAGACAGGGTGTCTGCCTCACGGACTAAAACTGGTAGTTGGTTCCACAGGAGAGGAGCCTGATAACTAAAAGATCTGCCTCCCATTCTACTTTTAGAAATTCTAGGAACCACTAGTAAACCTGCAGATTGAGAGCGAAGTGCTCTGTTAGGAACAAAAGGAACAATCAGATCTCTGATATCAGATGGAGCTTGGCCATTTAAGGCTTTATATGTGAGAAGGAGGATTTTAAATTCTATTCTTGATTTAACAGGAAGCCAATGAAGAGAAGCCAGGATAGGAGAGATATGATCTCTCTTTTTCATTTTCATCAGAACTCTGGCTGCAGCATTTTGGATCAGCTGAAGGCTTTTAACTACAGTTTGTGGACTTCCTGATAGTAAAGAATTACAATAGTCCAGCCTTGAAGTAACAAATGCATGGACTAGTTTCTCAGCACCATCCCTGGACAGGAGATTGCTCATTTTAGCAATATTCCTCAGATGAAAGAAGGAAATTCTAGAAACCTCTTTGATCTGGGATTTAAATGACAGGTCCTGATCAAAAACAACACCAAGATTTTTTACTTTATTATCTGAAATCAGTTTAATCCAAGATCCAGATTGATTACTTAAATTCCTCTATCTGTGTCTGTCTCTCTGATTCATTATTTGATGGTTAGCTAACTGTGGAGGCGGTGGAACGCCGCCGCTGCTCTGTGCCCTCTAGACCTTAATCTACTCAAACACATATAAAAACAGCAGCCAGTTATCAAATACAGAACCAGCTGCAATCTTCCTACCTTTAGTCTCTAACCTTATATGAACCCCATAAAGCAGAGGGGGTTTGGCTCCAAGGCCCCTCCCTGGCAACTGATGCTGCCTCTTGATTCAGATTGTAGAATCTCCCTGACAAGGAATGCCCTGTTTAAACGGTGGCCCTTTATGGCAGGTGATACGAGGGGAAAAGGTCAAAGGTCAGGTCAGACTGTCTTGGTCAGTAGGAAGTAAAGGGCGAGCTGGTTGGTAAATATTTTGGGATGGATGCAGTGGGTCGTCTGGACATAGGTGCAATGGTACTTCTGTGGTTAGTAAAATATAGATGTAGAAGACAAAGATGTTCCATAGTCAGCATAGAACCACACTAACTAGTTAGAGTGCGAGATCATGCTACAACATCTCAATGGTTTCTCTAAAACCCTACTTTAGAATAATAATAATATTAAGATCGTTTAGCCCTGAGCTGGTTTGCTTAGATTATTGTTATGTTGTAGAAACTTAGTGTGATTGAACCAAAAGTCACAAACTGCTGTTTAAAGTTTCTTTCTCCGGATCTTTGGTCTAGACTCGTGTTTCTATCGGTTACCTGTGGGAAATAGTTAAAAAGCAGAACCAGGCCATTAAACCATCGTTTTTAATCAGAGCTATTTAATTATAAATAAGCAGCAGTTTAAAGCTGCCTTTGTATTTAATCTGGTTTTCTTCTTGTGATTAATTTAAATGTGACCAAAGGAAAACCAGAGAAAGTCTGTAAGGCTGTTATAAACGTGTCCATGAGACCTGAGCGCTTTGCTAAAAACCGTAACATTTCAGTTTGAATTATTTTTACTGCTGCGAGTAGCTGCAGCTGTTATCACTGTTGCTTTGCAAAGACGACGTCCTGCATTAAAATGCTAGTTTGGGTTTTATGTCATAATAACAGGAAACTAAACTTTAAAAGTTTACATTGTTTGTGTTAAATTTGAAGGGAAACCAGACCTTTAATTTCTGTCATTAAATGCGTCTCCCTCTGTGAAAGCCTTCATGCTTTCGCTCTTTCTCTCTTTCAGGAGGGCAGTAATTAAAACCTTGTGAAGCGCATCACAGGATCATTTGGTGTGTCGAGAATAAAGTCAGTGCTTGTTTTGCTCTGTTTGCTAAAGACAGATAAATAGCGAGTAAAGCCTTTAATGGTGAGTTAGGAAATATAGCTGAGCGACGAAGTATTTAATCCCAGCTGATTTTTCCCTTTAGTCACTCTCACTCACAAAGAAATTAACACTTTTTGATTTAAGGGTTTTTTTTCTCTTAAATTAAAGACAGAGGAAATATATAAGAATCATAAATGTGTGAAAATAAAAATGATGCGTTTGATTTCAGCAGCTGGATCCTCCAAGGATCAGGTCTACCTGGTCTACCTGGACTGGATCCCCCAAGGTCCAGGTCTACCTGGACTGGATCCCCCAAGGATCAGGTCTACCTGGACTGGGTCCTCCAAGGTGCAGGTCTACCTGGTCTACCTGGACTGGATCCCCCAAGCATCAGGTCTACCGGGACTGGGTCCTCCAAGGTCCAGGTCTACCTGGTCTACCTGGACTGGATCCTCCAAGGATCAGGTCTACCTGGACTGGGTCCTCCAAGGTGCAGGTCTACCTGGTCTACCTGGACTGGATCCCCCAAGCATCAGGTCTACCGGGACTGGGTCCTCCAAGGTCCAGGTCTACCTGGACTATCTGGACTGGGTCCTCCAAGGATCAGGTCCACCTGGTCTATCTGGACTGGATCCCCCAAGGTCTAGGTCTACCTGGTCTACTTGGACTGGATCCTCCAAGGATCAGGTCTACCTGGACTGGGTCCTCCAAGGTGCAGGTCTACCTGGTCTACCTGGACTGGGTCCTCCAAGGTCCAGGTCTACCTGGACTATCTGGACTGGGTCCTCCAAGGATCAGGTCCACCTGGTCTATCTGGACTGGATCCCCCAAGGTCCAGGTCTACCTGGACTGGGTCCTCCAAGGTCCAGGTCTACCTGGTCTATCTGGACTGGATCCTCCAAGGTCCAGGTCTACCTGGACTGGGTCCTTGAAGGTCCAGGTCTACCTGGTCTATCTGGACTGGGTCCTCCAAGGACCAGGTCTACCCGGTCTACCTGGTCTACCTGGACTGGGTCCTTGAAGGTCCATAAAAACAGGGAGAGTGGAAGAGTTTTGTCTGTGGATTCAAACAGATCCGTCCTTTTTCAGCGCAGCAGCAGTACGGTTGTCTCAGATATCAGATTTATAGTCCCCACCCTGCAGAGATGATGGGATCTGAGCTAAAATGTTCATCCATCCTCAGAAGCAGCTGGCTGCAGGATTTCAGAGCACAGAAACTGCTATTTGGCTGCTTTCTCATTTTGGCCCATAGTGTGAGGTAATAGATTATAATTATAATTATTTATAATTATTCAGTATAATTTCCCCTCCAAGCATCTTCCTTATGATCTTAAAGTTCATTGAAGCCTTAAAGTGATCCACTGTCTTTTCCTTAATGTCTTAGAAAAACATTTGTATCTTGTTGCAGGATGTAATATTTACATATAAATATAAATTTATTGCACCTTTCACAAGATATTCTGTTTCTGCTATATTAGACCTACGGATCGAGGTTATAATCCCTATTTTTACTGATATATTTACTGGTAAACTGCAGCCTGTATTAGATTCATAAAGTGGGTTTTCTTTGTAATGGTGTAGTGTATGTATTTAACACAATTCATTTATTTTCTACAGGTGCTGGTCATAAAATTAGAATATCATGAAAAAGTAGATTGATTTCAGTAATTCCATTTAAAAAGTGAAACTTGTATATTATATTCATACATTACATACAAACTCATATATTTCAGATGTTTATTTTGTTTAATTTTGATGATTACAAATGACAACAAATGAAAATCTCAAATTCATCATATCAGAAAATTAGAATATTACTGAAGACCAATAAAAACAAAGGATTTATAGAAATGTTGGCCAACTGAAAAGTATGAACATGAAAAGTATGAGCATGTACAGCACTCAGTATTTAGTTGGGCCTCCTTTGGCCTGTATTACTGCAGCAATGCGGCGTGGCATGGAGTCGATCAGTCTGTGGCACTGCTCAGGTGTTATGATAGCCCAGGTTGCTCTAATAGTGGCTTTTAGCTCTTCTGAATTGTTGGGTCTGGTGTATTGCATCTTCTTCTTCACAATACCCCATAGATTTTCTATGGGGTTAAGGTCAGGAGAGTTTGCTGGCCAATTAAGAACAGGGATACCATGGTCCTTCAACCAGGTACTGGTAGCTTTGGCACTGTGTGCAGGTGCCAAGTCCTGTTGGAAAATGAAATCTGCATCTCCAAAAAGTTGGTCAGCTGCAGGAAGCATGAAGTGCTCTAAAACTTCCTGGTATGTGGCTGCGTTGACCCTGGACCTCAGAAAACACAATGGACCAACACCAGCAGATGACATGGCACCCCAAACCATCACTGACTGTGGAAACTTTACACTGGACTTCAAGCAACGTGGATGAAGTGCCTCTCTTCTTTTCCTCCACACTCTGGGACCTTGATTTCCAAAGTAAATGCAAAATTTACTTTCATCAGAGAACATGACTTTGGACCACTCACCAGCAGTCCAGTCCTGTTTCTCTTTAGCCCAGGCAAGACGCTTCTGACGCTGTCTGTGGTTCAAGAGTGGCTTGACACAAGGAATGCGACAGCAGAAACCCATGTCTTTCATACGTCTGTGTGTGGTGGTTCTTGAAGCACTCACTCCAGCTGCAGTCCACTCTTTGTGAATCTCCCCCACATTTTTGAAGGGGTTTTGTTTCACAATCCTCTCCAGGGTGCGGTTATCTCTCTTGCTTGTACACTTTTTTCGACCACATCTTTTCCTTCCCTTCGCCTCTCTATTAATGTGCTTGGACACTGAGCTCTGTGAACAGCCAGCCTCTTTAGCGATGACCTTTTGTGTCTTGCCCTCCTTGTGCAAGGTGTCGATGGTCGTCTTTTGGACAACTGTCAAGTCAGCAGTCTTCCCCATGATTGTGTAGCCTATAGAACTAGACTGAAAGACCATTTAAAGGCTTTTGCAGGTGGTTTGAGTTAATTAGCTGATTAGAGTGTGGCACCAGGGGCCATCAATTTTGAACCTTTTCACAATATTCTAATTTTCTGATATGATGAATTTGAGATTTTCATTTGTTGTCATTTGTAATCATCAAAATTAAACAAAATAAACATCTGAAATATATAAGTTTGTATGTAATGTATGAATATAATATACAAGTTTCACTTTTTAAATGGAATTACTGAAATCAATCTACTTTTTCATGATATTCTAATTTTATGACCAGCACCTGTATATCTCCAATTCACATTATGTCATCTCAGGTCACTTTATAGATCCAGATCAACCAGATCATCCAGTCAGATTGATTCAAAGTTTTCTATCTAAGGAAAACCAGCTGATTGCATCGACTCATTGACTCTTCAGGATTCGCTCCTCATCGATGTGCATGTGGATGCTGTGGATGTTGACTATACAACAATCCGTCACGCCATCAAACATGCGGTGATGGTAGAGAGGAAAACCTCTCCTTTAACAGGAAGAAACCTCCTGCAGAACCAGACTCAGTCTCACGGAACATAGAACATTATCCATAAATACTATGTTAAATAAAGGCAACGGTAAACCAACTCCATAGGTGACCACGACTAGAAAAGACAATGTGAGTCAGTATTTATGTCAAAAGGGATAAAGATAAGTTTTTAACTTTGTTAAACAGGAAGCCAATGAAGGTAAAAAAAATAAAAATAGGAGATATTCTCTTTTAAATCATTTGACTGTCTGATCTGGTTGAACTGTAAAGTTCTTTGAGATGACTTGTGTATAATTGGCGCTATAGAAATAAACTGAATTGAACTTAAATGTAAATAAAGTCTGGAGCTGCAGCGTTTGAATCAGTTGAATGTTTTTAACTGCTGTTACCCGATTGATTCGTCCTTAAAGTTAACGATTCCTAATTATCATCCCTGAACAGAATATCTCTCAATTGTGCGATATTCTGTAGGCAAAAGAAGGAAATTCTAAAAACCTTTTTATTATGGGATTTAAACCTGATCAGAAAAACAGCAACATTTTTTGATTTTAATATCTGAGAGAAACAAAAAATTCTGGACACGTTTTCCACTATTAGGAAGGCAAGTTACTAATTAATTAATTGATTTTTGATCAACTAATGAACGGTAAATGTCCTATATTTATATAGCGCTTCTTTCAAGCCAGGGAACTTTACTCCACCTTCACCCATCCACCCACACACCGATGGTGGTGAGCTACATTATAGCCACAGCTGCCTGGGGCTCACTGGCAGAAGCCAGGCCGCCGTACGCTGGCGCCACTGGGAAGTGTGTTGCTCAAGCACATGACGACACTGAAAGGATTGAACCATCAACCCTTTGATTTCAGGGAAAACTCTGCATCCGAAGCTGCTGTGGTCCCTGATTGATTGATGATCTTTCCTTAACATGAACATCTCATTAATCTGTTTGCTGAATCACAGAAAACCTCTACATGTATATCTGAATTATTTATCGTGCCCATTGTATTAAATATGCATTAGCATAATTCCTGGCTCATTATTCAACTTACTTATAACTAAACAGAAACCTATTAGGTTACCGAATTAAAAAAGTTACATTTAATATGTGAAACCAGCACTATGTAGAGAAATGGGAAACAAACATTGAAAGGCTTAGCTCATGTTGTGACAACATGCCATCAAACTATTTCCACTTTATTTCAATGAAGCAGGTGCTTCTGGTTGCTCTCAGAAGAGGTTCAAACTCGGCTCTATGAAGTCAAAGATTTTCTAGAAAACTTCACATCCAGCTTTCTAGACTTAACTTTTCCAGATTGACTTGGATGACTGAGAATCTTCAGATATTAAAAGCTTTTCCATCTCCTCTTCCTTTTGCCGTCAGGCTCTCCCCTCTTCTATTATCACATCCTGAGAAGTTGCAACTGCTTCTTAATGCAGCTAATGGCTAAATAGACACTATTTAGGTAATAACTTAAGGTGCTATCTATCCAGTGTTTATCTATAAACCTTCATAAACTCATTTATTCCTCCTTGTCTTAAAGAAGCTTGTTGCTATAAATAATCTGGATTCATGTCTGTTTCTGCTGCCCAACATCTGGCATCACTTCCAAATACCAGCAAGACTCAACCTGAAACTGATCAGCAGCAGAAAGAGATTCCCTTTTAGCTGACTTCATCAATTAATAGGATTAAACCAATTTGATTCTAATAAACCGTTTTATTTCTTAACATTCCACTATATCTGTAAATCTCCTGGAAACAAAGTCTCTTTCAAAAAAAACATTGAAGGCAAATAAAACTCATCTATCAAGATAAAATGGATTATTTTGGTGGAACTGAATTATTCTGTAATTACTTTCTCTAGTTTTTCTTCCTCTGGAGACTTTAGAGGCAAATTAAAGATTGGAGCAAAACGCCTTAAAATTGTCCCGAGTCTCTCTGAGTGCCTCACCTGGAGGGAGGGGTTCATTGTCAACCACAGCAAAGGGGCTTAAGTTAAATATGGTGCGTCATTCTTAATATGTTTGCTTTGGGGTGTGTAAACCAGAGTTTAAGTTAGTGTTTAGATTTGGATCATCCAGCTTTTCCTCACTTTTCAAGCTGTGTGAATATCTGACATGACTAAACCTGACGCTGTTACTCCTCAGTCAAAATAAATCCTGGTAGCACAGAAAAGCATTATGCTTCGCTCTGAAAGGTGACACTGTTTCTATGGCGATATGTGCAAAATCATTGTGATGTTGAACCTCCAACCCAGTCTGTAACTGGTTTCCAGTTAATTATTAAACTGGCCACTAACCGGTAATTTTTTCTTTTACTCTTATGCAGGATGCAGGTTTGTGTCACAGTTAGTGACTCTAAAACTGAGACCAATAGACAGTTTAAACGGTTTATTGTTTGAGGGTCTGGATGGAGGTCTGGGTT
Source organism: Cyprinodon tularosa (assembly GCF_016077235.1). Lineage (NCBI taxonomy): Eukaryota > Metazoa > Chordata > Actinopteri > Cyprinodontiformes > Cyprinodontidae > Cyprinodon > Cyprinodon tularosa. Next base: position 26,782 of record NW_024039542.1, read on the forward strand.
AGCTCTGGTGGAGCTGAGGTCAGAATGAGGCAACAGGTTTCACTCACAGTGTGAACAGCAATGGAGAAGTTTACAGTCTGTGATGAAGAAAATATAAATTTAGCCACAAAGAGCTGAGATTGACCATCAATCAGCTGTTGGTTGTCTTGCAGGTAAAGAGGTAAAGGTGGACATTCTACATCCATCTGAGAGCACGTTAGTTAAAATCATCATCGGAGGAGAAGAATTCACAGCAAACTAGAAGTGTAGAGCAGATAAAAACTCACAGGACAAGAAGATGAAGATTCCCAAAATATCCAGATAACTTATCCTGGAAGACTGGGCTGGATAAGAGGCAGTCTGAGGAATCCTGCACAGAGGAAACATGAAAAACAGTAAGGAAAAACCCACAGCTGTCATTATTACCACAGCAGGTGATCAGAGAGAACAGCAGAAAGAGACGTGGTTCTGGACTTAAACAGCACTTTATTCCAGTCAGAAGTCTGGACCAAAGCACTTTACACCACATTCAGTCCCTCATTCACACACTGATGGTGGTGAGCTACAAGGCTGCCATACACTGGTACCATCAGTCCCACTGACCACCACCAGGAGGCAATGCAGGTGAAGTGTCTTGCCCAAGGACACAATGACACTGAAAGCCAGAGCCGGGGCTTGAACCAACAACCCACCGGTTGGAGGGCAAACTCTTTCATCCAACACGCCCCATGTGTCACCCCACATACACACACATCCATGGCAGATTAGCTACCTTCTACCTGCAGGTCTTGATGCTTAAACTTAAAGCTCGTTACTTTAAGTGTGACTCCGGTGTGACTCCGGTGTGACTTCAGTGTGACTCCGGTGTGACTCCAGTGTGACTCCAGTGTGACTCCGGTGTGACTCCAGTGTGACTCCAGTGTGACTCCGGTGTGACTCCGGTGTGACTCCGGTGTGACTCCAGTGTGACTCCAGTGTGACTCCAGTGTGACTCCGGTGTGACTCCGGTGTGACTCCAGTGTGACTCCGGTGTGACTCCGGTGTGACTCCAGTGTGACTCCGGTGTGACTCCGGTGTGACTCCAGTGTGACTCCGGTGTGACTCCGGTGTGACTCCAGTGTGACTCCGGTGTGACTCCGGTGTGACTCCGGTGTGACTCCGGTGTGACTCCGGTGTGACTCCAGTGTGACTCCAGTGTGACTCCGGTGTGACTCCAGTGTGACTCCGGTGTGACTCCGGTGTGACTCCGGTGTGACTCCGGTGTGACTCCGGTGTGACTCCGGTGTGACTCCAGTGTGACTCCGGTGTGACTCCGGTGTGACTCCGGCGTGACTCCGGTGTGACTCCAGTGTGACTCCGGTGTGACTCCGGTGTGACTCCAGTGTGACTCCAGTGTGACTCCGGTGTGACTCCGGTGTGACTCCGGTGTGACTCCGGCGTGACTCCAGTGTGACTCCAGTGTGACTCTAGTGTGACTCCGGTGTGACTCCAGTGTGACTCCGGTGTGACTCCGGCGTGACTCCAGTGTGACTCCAGTGTGACTCTAGTGTGACTCCAGTGTGACTCCGGTGTGACTCCGGTGTGACTTCAGTGTGACTCCGGTGTGACTCCAGTGTGACTCCAGTGTGACTCCGGTGTGACTCCAGTGTGACTCCAGTGTGACTCCAGTGTGACTCCGGTGTGACTCCGGTGTGACTCCGGTGTGACTCCGGTGTGACTCCAGTGTGACTCCGGTGTGACTCCAGTGTGACTCCGGTGTGACTACGGTGTGACTCCAGTGTGACTCCGGTGTGACTGCGGTGTGACTCCAGTGTGACTCCAGTGTGACTCCCGTGTGACTCCGGCGTGACTCCGGTGTGACTCCAGTGTGACTCCAGTGTGACTCCGGTGTTACTCCGGTGTGACTCCGGTGTGACTCCGGTGTGACTCCGGTGTGACTCCGGTGTGACTCCAGTGTGACTCCAGTGTGACTCTAGTGTGACTCCAGTGTGACTCCAGTGTGACTCCCGTGTGACTCCGGTGTGACTCCGGTGTGACTCCGGTGTGACTCCAGTGTGACTCCAGTGTGACTCTAGTGTGACTCCAGTGTTACTCCGGTGTTACTCCGGTGTGACTCCGGTGTTACTCCGGTGTTACTCCGGTGTGACTCCAGTGTGACTCCGGTGTGACTCCGGTGTGACTCCAGTGTGACTCCAGTGTGACTCTAGTGTGACTCTAGTGTGACTCCAGTGTTACTCCGGTGTGACTCCGGTGTGACTCCAGTCTGACTCCAGTGTGACTCCGGCGTGACTCCAGTGTGTCTCCAGTGTGACTCTAGTGTGACTCTAGTGTTACTCCAGTGTTACTCCGGTGTGACTCCGGCGTGACTCCAGTCTGACTCCAGTGTGACTCCGGCGTGACTCCAGTCTGACTCCAGTGTTACTCCGGTGTGACTCCAGTGTGACTCCAGTGTTACTCCGGTGTGACTCCGGTGTGACTCCAGTCTGACTCCAGTGTGAACTGTTTAGCAGCTCAAGCTGAGACACAAATGCAAAGACAAAACAAATAATAACAAGGAAAGAAGACCAGTTAGTTTTTTCAGCAGGTTCTGAGGGGAAAACGCATAAATAGAGTGAAGCTGTTTTCAGGCTATTTACTGAGCAACAGCCAGCAGACGGGGAAGCAGCCAGGAGTGGACAGGTAAGGATGTTTACAACTTCATAAAGACCAAGTTCATTCAGAACTTCTGCCTCTTCTCTTCACTCCTAATGCAGGACTCTCACTACAGCATTGCAAAAGGGGCAGATCAGCACCCAAGGAGGAAGGTCTACAGTGTTGCAAAGGCCTCTTTGAGCAAAATTGTCTTTTCTGTTTCCCTTCATGCAAACAGCTTCTGGAAAAGGAGCTTTGGTCCATTTATCAGTAGGAACATTTTCATCTTCCTGGGTGCCTTTTCCAGTCTACACCATGACTTTGAGTATCGTTTCTGTAACATCTTTGTTACTTCATGCTGGAAACAACGTTGCTCCTTACAGGACATGCTTGGAGTGTGGGGGGGGGGGGGGGGGGCGTACCACTGCAGACGTTTAAGAGTAAAACTACGGTTTTATAAGAACTCAAATGGGATCACATGCCTTCCACACCTGTGCAAAGTCTCCATTCATCCCGTCTGTTTCCTGTCGCTCGGCACACTGTCCTGTCTGTTCTCTGGGGCGTTAGCTGCTTGGCTCCCGCCCACTGTGTATCCAAGCGTAATTCCTAAGCGCTTTGGGACTGGCACACTGACAACCTACCCACACATGAGTTTACATGCTTACACCCGAAGCACCGAGTTAGAGAGCAGGAGGACTCGGACATTTCATGGAGGGATGTCAGGGATGGAAACACGCTAAACTGGCTTTTACAGCCAATTATGTTTATGGAGCCATAACATTTTTAGCTCACAACGCTTTTGAAAAACTAAAATAGACAGTAATGCATGATAACCTGAAGAAGAAAAAACTTGATGTGAAAAAATTTTCTTATTTACATAAATCCAAAAGTTATTCATCCAAACTATATGAATATTTCTCGACAAATTAAAATCAATGCTTCAACAATCGCAAAAGGTAAATATTAAATCAATAATTTCATTGAAATTGTTTTTCATCTTGTCAAATCTTGTCAATCTGGATATTTTTCAGAAAATCTCATCAGTGAGAGACAGAAATCTGCTATATTGTAAAGATGGTTTGACAATGATTTGCCTTCTATTCCATTTTGCAACCAAAGTTCAGACATTTTAAATATAAAACTTATATAAAAGTAAACCTGGAAAATTACCTGGTGACTTTAGTTAGGATGGGTTTGAGTGGAAGGATGTATTTTTTTCCTGCACTCTGGCTTCTCAAAGGAACTAAATATGATGAATGATGCAGATGATCAACAGCTCAGTGAAAGGCTCCCGCTCACATTAACCAGAAAAACCAGCTCAAAACCAAATCCATGAATTTATCTGTATCATCGCTAAAGTTTTATCAGCACATCAGCTGCTGACGTCTGAGTCATTAGGACAGTTCCCAAAATTAGTCTTGTAATAAATCAGTTGATTATCTTGGTGCCAAACACAATCCAGAAGGTAGGAAGAAACTAATAAAAACAGAAAGAATAATATATCATAAAGTACTGGTGGCATAATTGATCATCCTCCCTAAATATTGATTTTGGCTAGCAGAATAAAAGTGGGGGGGCACTCTGGTTTAACAGTTCAGTTGATCCTCTTAGAGGAAGGCAGGGTCAGCCGATGGACTACCAAACGAGATGCGGCGCAGAGCCGTCCAGAGTGTCCCCGATGCAGCAGCTCCATTAAGCAGGCAGGAGACCGATCCAGGTCAGGGAGACAAGTCAAGTCCGAGATCCAGAAGTCCAAAGCCCGACCCGGGTTCCAGGAGTCCTCAGAGTGTTTAGGCAGCTTCAGAGTTCCATGAGTCCAGCATCGACGCAGACAGACACGCTTAGATGGAGACAGGTGGGCTGAGTGGTACAGAGGACCACAGACAAGACATGGGACCGGAATTATTGTAGAACTCTAAACTGGTCTCCACCTTGGAGCAAGGTTTATGGGAATTAAAACTGACTTGACCTCCGCCATGTTTCTGAACCCAGAGCTCTGAAGAGAGGAGGAAGAGGATGATGCTATTGATCATAGGCACACATGTTCATCAAAAACTGCTCATTACTCAAAAATTTGTTCTCATTTATACAAACAAACAAAAACTTGTTGACTGATTCTTAACTTTCTCTGGTCGATAACTAAAAAGGATTAATCTCTTTTTACAAACTGTCATCATGTGCAGGCAGCGAGCCCCTCCCAGTCTGAGGAAGACCACGATCCAGGAGAGACAGGTTTACTTATAGATTCAATTCAATTTAATTCAATTCAGTTTATTTATATAGCGCCAAATTCACAACACATTTCATCTCAAGGCACTTTACAGTTCAACCAGATCATCCAGTCAAATTGATACAAAGTTTTCTATCTAAGGAAAACCAGCTGATTGCATCGACTCATTGACTCTTCAGCAATCCCTCACACTAAGCATGCTTGTAGCGACAGTGGAGAGGAAAAACTCCCTTTGAACAGGAAGAAACCTCCAGCAGAACCAGGCTCAGTGTGAGCGGCCATCTGCTGAGGCCCACTGGGGTTCAAGGAGACAGAAGCAGACATAGAAAAAGAAGCATAGATACAAAAGGCAGCTGTCAACCAGCTCCACAGGCGCCCCCCCCCCCCCCCCCCCCTCCAGGAAACACACAGCCAGGCAGACGAGCTCCGAGCCAGCTCCCATGTCAGAGGATGAAGAGAGCACATCCAGTTAGTCACAGTCAGAGAAACAGGACTACACTGGAAAACAGGCCAAGCTCCAACATCTAGAAACAAAGGTGTTGATGGCAGCAGCACAGCTGATATTTCCCTCCAGGACTTTCCATTCCTACCATAAAGGCTTCAGAGGAGTGAAGGAGCTGGGGAGGGGTGGCCTACTGGTTAGGGCACAGAGCTTGGAATACAGAGGTTCTAAATCTGAGTCCCACAGCCTGCACCATGGGTTCCTGAGCCAGACCCTTAACCCCACACTGCTCCCCGGGTGCCGCACAATGGCAGCCCACTGCTTCCCCAAGGGGAGGGGTTAAATGCAGAGAGGGAATTTCGTTGTTCTGTACTTGTGACAGTGGAATGACAATAAAAACATTGGAGGAAAAACGTGTTTCTGTCTGAAGAGATGGCAGAGAGGATCTATCTGAACACACCAGCCTGCAGCTCGCTTGTACCAAAAGGACAATTAGATGACGGTCAAAGAAACAGAGCGGGATTACACCCATTTTTCTAATCCCTACATCCTAACAGACAGCTGGAATAATCTCATTCCAATGTTGATCAAATTGGTTTTGTGAGAAGAGAGTTCTGCCATTTTCAGCCCACTGCATTCTATGGTTACACAATAAACCTCTGTCTTCCTCTCTGAAACCCGATTGTTGTCTTAGTCATACAAATGGACAGACTGGAGTGGACAGATAACACGGCACACAATGTCAATTTGTAGACCACACACCAGTTCATTGCTGCACATAAACACACAGACTGAAATCTGGGTGGTCTCTGAAGAGCTACAAGGGTTAATGACAGTCCTGTTAGGAGGGACTGACTCTGAAGCCACATGTGCACACATCCTCACACACAAACACACAACTAGTTACTAACAAGAGCTTGTGACTTGCGACAACTGTGTCCAGCAGCAGAGGTGATGAGGGTGTGCTTTGTTTTCTTTTAACGTGTGTGTGTCGCCTGCAGTAACTCGACTATAACAACAGAGCAGCATCTTTCATGGCAGAAACATTCCTGTCTCTCTATCATTGTAATAATCAACATGACTTTTGGTACATCTGTCAATAATTAGACCAAAACTAAAAGATCAGCACCTCGTTTGAGCTCTAACATTTTAGAAGGTGGAAGCATAAAGACAGAGGGTCTGTCTGGACCAGGGGTCCCGCGGCTCCGGAGCCACATGCTGCTTTTTAATGCCCCCCTTTGCAGCTCCCTGGAGCTTTTTCAGAAGTTTATGAAGATTGAAAAACATGGATACACAGATTGTATACAAAACATACAGCTTTTCAACAGTGAATGAGCAGCTTAGCAATTAAATGAACGTTTACGTTAAAAAATTGCAGCAGTGATCAGAAGAATATGGTGTAAAATGTAGTAGAAACACTGAGTTTTAAAATTCGCCAAGTAGTGGAAATATGATGTTTACAGTTTGATAGAATCTCGATTTGTCTGATGGCGGGGGGGAAGAAGCTGCTGCAGAACCTGCTGGTCCTGCATTGAATGCTGGGAAGCCTCTTCCCAGAGGGCAGCATGGTGGGGGGGTGGGGGGTCATTGATGATGTCACGGGCTCGGGACACGCAGCGCTGGGATGAAATGTCTTTAATGGAGGGAAGAGGAGCCCCCATGATCCTGTCTGCTGTTCTCACCTTCTTCCAGTCTGAGGCGCTGCAGCCTCCACACCACACAGTGAGACAGCTGCTCAGAACGCTCTCTATGGTGCTGCTGGAAAAGGTGGGGAGGATGGGGGGGGCAGGAAGTCCAAGCGCTTCTGGGCCCTTTGGACCAGTGAGGTGGTGTTTCCAGTCCAGGTGAGGGTGTCTGTGATGAATGACCACCTCTACAGCTGAGCTGTTGATGAGCAGTGGAGCGTGGTTAGGCCGCTTCTTCCTGAAGTCCACCATGATCTCCTTGGTCTTCTCCACCTTCAGGATCAGGCTGTTATCTCTGCTCCACCAGCTGCTCCACCTCCTCTCTGTAGTCCAGGTCGTTGTCGTCTCTGATGAGGCCCACCGCCGTGGTGTCGTCTGCAAACTTCACCATGTGATCGGTGGTGAACCTGGGGACGCAGTCGTGCGTCATCAGGGTGAACGGCAGGGGGCTCAGGACGCAGCCCTGAGGGGAGGGGCTTAGACTGATGACATCAGAGGCGTTCTGTCCGACCCGGACCGACTGAGGTCTGTTGGTGAGGAAGTCTAGCAGCCAATAGCAGAGGGGTGTATTGAAGCCCAGCTGTTCCAGTTTGCCCATCAGATGCTGTGGGATGATGGTGCTGAAAATGATGGGATAAAACACACACATTTTGTTTTTGGTTCGATATGGACAGTTTGGGTTTCTTACCCCTGACCAAGATCATCCTCTCCAGGTCTAGTTTCTCGTTAGCTCAGGTTTCTTCAGAATTATTATTTCTTTTCTTTTTATATACTCTAATAATCCCAGAGGGAAATTCCCTCTCTGCATTTAACCCCTCCCCATTGTGCGGCACCCAGGTGTGGGGTTAAGGGGTTAAGGGTCTTGCTCAGGGACCCAGAGTGACAGTCTGTGGGAGTGGGGGATTGAACTCGCAACCTCAGGATTCAAAGCCCTATGCCCTAACCACTAGAACACCACTCCCCCCAAATTAAGGTCTGAAGAAGATTTCTGAGTTTGTTTCAGATCACTTTTGCATCTTTCAGAATAATGATCTAAAACATTTGGTCAAAATAAAGAAAGACCTTTTTAGTTTATGGGTAAAAACAACAATATCCTTATTGAAACTCCTCAGGGTTTACTGCTAGCTCTTAATGCATTCAAACTCTATCTACGTTGTTTGGGAATTCGGTGGCAAGGCTTACGCTGACTTTTTAAAAATGGATAGGTAAGGCCCGTTGGAAGTAATGGATGCACAGGTTCAGGTTTTAGCAGCGCTGGTGGACTCTTTATTTTTGGTTTCAGAAAGGAGGAAGGGTTTCTAAAGGAGAGGAGATGAATGGGTTTGTGTCTCAGCCTGTGAAAAACAGGTGCTGCTTTTTTTTTGTTTTGGGAACCAACATCAATTTTAAACACATCCGACCCCAGAGCCCATGTGATCCAGGCGAGGAGAGGATTAGGAAAAGCTCCGCTGTCAGACACCTTCTCCACCCACTCCTTTGACAAACAGGAGGCCATCCTTTCTGGTTGCTTTCACACACAAACACACCAAATACTTACGCCCCCTCTCGTCTCACCGCGCCAACTCTGAAGCATGTTTTAATGCTGACAAATGCACACTCGAGCATCACCCCCTCCCCCACCCCTCCCTTCGAGGAAAGCCTGCAAATAAACACTTAGCGTTGTTCTCCATTCACAAACCCAGAATGCCCCGGATCTCAGTTTGCAAACACGCTTCCATCATGTGTAATAGAGCAGCAAACCATATTTACTGTTCTAACGGGTTGTTTGCTGCTTGGATCTTTTGCAGAACATTTCATTTGGTTCTTTTCACTTTATCGGTGAACTTTACATTATATTATGCATGCAATGTGTTTGTGTGCTGGTGCCAAAGGCCGGACCGGCACTTGGTGCCAGAGTGGATAAAGAGCAGATGGCAGCCCTGACAGGGTGAAAAATCTACAATTCCCACATTTTCTAACTCCATTCAGCTCCCACTCCCGTGCTTCTGTTTGTAAGAATAGCATGTGTGACAGAGAAAGCTAAGAGCTTTGGTTCATTGCATGCAACTTTAAAAAGTAGGGAAAAGCATCTGCTCTGCAGTGCCGACACTGTCTTTAAAAAGGGTTCACTGTTGATGACAACTAAACCCTCAGGCCTGAAATAAACAGCTTATGCTTATCAAGGCTTGAACACGACACAAGCTCACATTGTTTTTGTTTTTTTTGCTCCACTGGTTTTCTATATCAACAATGATGAACCTATACGGGCCCAAACATCCCTGGTTTGACTTCTTTTTTTACATTTCTGCATAGATGTGATCAGAATAGATCAGCGGCTCACCTCTGTGAGACACATGCCAGCAAAGTTACAGAGAATCGTGTGCAAGTGTGACCAGCCCCATGCATTTCATTGAGATGTGGAAGGAATGATTCCTCTGAACCACGGATCAGATGCCAGACTGAGTCTATGAAGCACAAAAGAACAGCACCTAGCTAAATGGCCTGTGGACACTAGACCTGACCAAAACACTTTGCACAACATTCACGCACAAACTCATACAATGATGATGTCAAGCACTGCACTGTAGCAAAGCCAAAGAGTCTTCCTCTGTGTTATAAGTCTGATAGTAGCTTCAGACCAGCAGTTCCCTGGAAATAAAGGATAAATTCATCACTAAATAATCCTGGAACAGAAACCCCCTAATATGTCATATCTGCTTTGGGACGTTACAACAACTTTTCAGGGTTAACTCTGGTGTTTAAGGGGAGCTCAGTCTAAAGCGCTGCTCTAGGTCACATGACTCACTCAGCAACCAATGTGATCCATTGACATTGGAAAGTTTTTCTTCAGGGATATTGAGCTTATAAGCAATACTCTGGTGAGAAGTTGCACAATGTTCTTCAGGAAAATCCCCCCAATATTCTACTTCCATAACAGTCAGGCATCCTTAAAGCTACCTGAGCAGCGCTACAATAACCTTCAACAACCAACCACATGCTGAGTAAACCATCATCCCCTCATTATAGTATCAGGATTGAGTGACGAACCTGATATTATCTACAAAACTCACCCTGAGTTTTGTAGATTTAATGAATTAACTGAGGCAAAAATCCAAAAACCGAAGTACAAAAATACAAGGAACCAAAAACCAGAGAAGTTCAGGGGAAAACTCAGGCAGGAAAAGATGAGGAACCAGCAGTGAGGAACTGCTCAGGGAGGGTATGTATAGGAGACTGAACAAAGACTGGGCTAATGAGCTGACTGGGAGCAGGTGTGGATGGATGCATCTAGAAGGAAGACAAGGGAAAAGGAAACAAACACAAGGGGGCAGCAGAGAGTAACTCAAGAACAAGAACTACAAATACAAAGAAACTAAAAATAAACTTAAACATAGGGCAGAACCCTGATATATTAATGTGGCTCTGTTGAGTGTGATCCTGCTGGGTCCAGTGATTTTAGAAAAAAGGCTCAAACTGTACCTGCTATTAATGAACCCCCAACTACCAGTTTTAGTCCGTGAGGCAGACACTCTGTCTACTTTTAAGGCTAGGCTTAAAACTTTCCTTTTTGATAAAGCTTCTAGTTAGAGTGGCTCAGGTTATCCTGAGCTATCTCTATAGTTCTGCTGCTATAGGCTTAGACTGCTGGAGGACATAGGGACCCCTTTTTCATCATTCTGCTTCATTCTATCTCTATTCTCCCACTGCAGAATCTGTTAGTTCAATCTCTAACGTTCTGCTCTCTCTGCTTTTTCTCATAGTAGCTTCATCTGGTCTGTTCCTGTTTGGCTGTGACTCCATCCTGGAGAGAAATATCAGCTGTGCTGCTGCCATCAACACCTTTGTTTCTAGATGTTGGAGCTTGGCCTGTTTTCCAGTGTAGTCCTGTTTCTCTGACTGTGACTAACTGGATGTGCTCTCTTCATCCTCTGACATGGGAGCTGGCTCGGAGCTCGTCTGCCTGGCTGTGTGTTTCCTGGACGGGGCCGCCTGTGGAGCTGGTTGACAGTTGCCTTTTGTATCTATGCTTCTTTTTCTATGTCTGCTTCTGTCTCCTTGAACCCCAGTGGGCCTCAGCAGATGGCCGCTCACACTGAGCCTGGTTCTGCTGGAGGTTTCTTCCTGTTCAAAGGGAGTTTTTCCTCTCCACTGTCGCTACAAGCATGCTTAGTGTGAGGGATTGCTGAAGAGTCAATGAGTCGATGCAATCAGCTGGTTTTCCTTAGATAGAAAACTTTGTATCAATTTGACTGGATGATCTGGTGAACTGGAAAGTGCCTTGAGATGACATGTGTTGTGAATTTGGCGCTATAGAAATAAACTGAATTTAATTGAATTGAATTCAGTAGGTTTATTATTATCTGAGTGAAGTAGATCTATATTAAAGTCCCCACAGATGAAGGAGACCTTCTGAGATTCAGTTGTAGCAGCAGCCGTTATCAACAATGTCATAGAAGAAATTATCTGGATCCACATCGTCTTCCATTTCCTGACTTTTATAATCCATGTAGTTCAATGTTTCCAGGTTATCGGCACGAACAGTGGGAGGTTTTGTGGCCAATTGATGAAGAAACAGTTCCTGTTACTTGTGACATGGTGAAAGTGCTGCTGATAGGGATTGAAAACTTGGAATCAATCTGACTGGATGATCTGGTTGAACTGGAAAGTGCCTTCAGATGACTTGTGTTGTGAATTGGTATTTTAGAAATAAACTGAATATTTTAAATTCTATTGTGGATTTAACAGGAAGCCAATGAAGAGAAGCCAGGATAGGAGAGATATGATCTCTCTTTTTCATTTTCATCAGAACTCTGGCTGCAGCATTTTGGATCAGCTGAAGGCTTTTAACTACAGTTTGTGGACTTCCTGATAGTAAAGAATTACAATAGTCCAGCCTTGAAGTAACAAATGCATGGACTAGTTTCTCAGAGGCTGATGTGTGTTCTCTGCTTAATTTCACTTCATCCATAATAACAATAATTGAACTTTATTGATCTCACATTAAAGAAATTCCCTCTCTGCATTTAACCCCTCCCCCTGGGGAGCAGTGGAGGGTTAAGGGTCTTGCTCAGGGACCCAGAGTGGCAGTCTGAGGAAGTGGGGCTTGAATTCAGAACCTCAGGATTCCTGATCTCTACGCTGTTACCACTAAGCCCCCCCCAAGCATCTGTCTGTGTGTTTGAATAAAAATGCTGCTAATTTAAGCTTTATTTATTTCACAAAATGTATGTCTTTTTTTAATGTATGCACAGATCGTATTTCTTCGTACCGAGTGAAGCAAACATCCTCAGCTGCCATTTCATGCTTTTATTTCAGTTTCTGTAGAAATCAAAGATCAGAGCTAAAATTTGGGAAATGAGAAAAAGAATAGTAATTTATGTCTTTGGATTTAAAAGCAGCATGAAGATCAGACTGTTTCTGCTCTGCCTGCTTATCTGTGAGTTAAGCCGTGGTTCAGCTGTAATGTACCTGCAGCCGTAGTGCAGATAAGCGAAGGGTTAACCCGCTACATGTGCTTCATGAGATGCAAGAAGGTTAAGTTGAAAAGGCAGCTGGTGCTGAAAGTGTTTGAAGTGGTTAAGGTGAAAGTACTCGGTAGCTTTGGCTGATGTCTCAAAACTCTAAAAGAACAAACTGCGGTGTTGCACAACGCAGCTGTCGCTACATGTCTTCAAGGTTTGGACCACAAGTTACAGCTTAGATGAAAACTTTTCAGTTTCTGACACAAACTTTCTTTCATTTTTTATAGTTAGCATGTCAATAAAATACAGAAAATAAGGCTATAAAGGTAATACTTAATGGAAACGGTAATCCCAAACATTGAAACGTTTTTATTTTCTTTATTCTATGTTTACTGTTAATAATAGCTAAACACTGTCCCTCCTCTTTCTGAGTCATTTAATGAAGGATAATCTCACATTTTAACAAAGTTAAGCAGGTTAGTGACTCCAGTGACGTAGAACTGGATGCAGGTTTGGACTCTAAACAAGATTTTCTGTTGCTTCCTTCAGGGTCATTATAAAGTAAACCATCTCTGCTCCGCTTTACATGTAACTTGATCAAAGGTTCAGATTCATGCAGAATAAATAAGATTTAGAGAAATCTATGGATGCTTTGCAGCAGAATCACTTCGATGTATTGCTGAAGAGTCAATGAGTGGATTCAATCCGCTGGTTTTCTTCAGATAGAAAACTTTAATGACCCTTTAATCTGATTGGATGATCTGGTTGAATCGTTTCTATAAAGTGACCTGAGATGACATGATGTAAATTGGAGCTATAGAAATAAACTGAATAGAATTGAGTTAATGAAGTGGTCTTTTTTGGGTTCCCTCATTCAGCCTGGGTTAGGGTGGCAGGTGGTGTCATTCCCCCCCTGTGGGGCGGCGCGCTGCTGAGACTGTTACCTGTGCGTAGAGAAGCAGACGGACCCGACTCTCTACTGAGCGTTTCCTGTCTGTGTTCCTGTCAGACAGGCGGGTGGCGTCAGGAAGCTCTCCGTCTCTTCGTGTCACGCTGCCTCTGCAGGCAGCCAGGTGTTGAAGTCTTGAGGTTTTGCATGCGAGGCAGACGCTGCCTGAAGTGTTTTACTGTGACCTTTGGGAGGAACAGTGAACCGGATCTTTCCTGAACGTCACTTCAAATGTTTTAGGAGGTTTCATTATTTTTTTAACCTCTCCAGAACAATATTTAATTCTGCCGTTGTCTCGTTGGGGAAAGGTTAATAATATTGTGCAACTATCATCAGAAAGTAAAGCTCAATATGGGATTATTTGTAATTTAGTGCCAAAGTTAACCTTTGTTCTCTTCAAGAGGTGAATTTATGCCAGTTTTTTGTTTTACTTCTGTGCAAATTGAACCTTTCATAATGGATGAACCAAAAAGAAACTTCTTTGTTTGCATAGATTAGTTTATAACCTTATTCTTATTATTGTCTTCAAACATTTCTTTGTGTAACTGACTATAACTGTGATTATTAATCAAAATAGTTAAATTTGCAGGTTTTGTAGTAGATCATACAGGCTAGAGAGTCAACATCAGCTATATTCTATGCTCACTCATACTAAATTAGAGTTAGCAAATGCTTGGCATAAACCATTTTAAATCAAATCATGTGTGTTTATTTAATCATTTGAGAAGCTGTCCCAGTTTGACTCTGGAGGAGCTGCAGAGAAGCTCTATAAACACTGAATGAATCTAACTTCCTTACTGTGTTTTCTGTTAGTGGCTGTGGGAATATTTTATTTGTTCAAGCAAACAGTGCTGGTGAAAGATAAAGGATGACAGGACCATAGTTCAGCCCCGAGCAGAACAACCTCTGAATCAGATGCTGAGACTCACCTGTAGAAGAAGGATCATCAGTTCTTTATTCACCTGTAGAAGGATCATCAGTTCTTTATTCACCTGTAGAAGGATCATCAGTTCTTTATTCACCTGTAGAAGAAGGATCATCAGTTCTTTATTCACCTGTAGAATAAGGATCATCAGTTCTTTATTCACCTGTAGAAGAAGGATCATCAGTTCTTTATTTGGATGATCTGGTCAAATCTTATCTTGAGATAACATGTGTTGTGAATTGATTCTATAGAAATAAACTGATTTGAATCAGTTCTTTATTTTATTTTTTTCAAAATTTATTTGTTTTTTTAAGTAACGGTAAGAATGATATGAACGTAAACACTCACATACACATAGAGAAAATAGATGAAGAAGAAGAGAATTAATGAAAAGCACAAACAAACAATGGCTCACGTTGGAGGAAGAGTTTCAGTTCAAACAACAGAATTCTGTTCAGGTCGGTTCAGGATAAAGGCAGTGAAGGTCATTTCAGAGCTAAAATCCAAAATGGATGACCATATATCTTCAAAGTCATCATCTTTTCCTTTCAGTGAATAAGTGATTTTTTTCCATTGGCAAAACTTGTCCAATGTTCGCAAGCCAACATTTCCCCCTCGGACTCAATACGGATTTCCACTCTTGAGCATCTGGCCTGTAATAAACAGAGAGTGATCATCTTCCTGTTGGTGGAGATGAGATTACCGTCCTTAGGGACTAGTCCTAATATGCAGAGTTTAGGACAGAGAGGTCTGTCTGTCGCAGTTATAGCAGAAAGTACTTGAATAACCTCTTTACAGAAGGTTTGTAGCTTTGTGCATCACCATAGACAATAGATGAGTGAACCTTTACATGCTTCACACTTCACACACACATCAGGTCTGTTAACATTAAATTTGTGTAGAGCCTCAGGCGTTATATAAAGCCTCATGACCACTTATATTGTATAAGTTTGACAGCGGCATTACACGTATGCGTTTGTGATTTCTTACATACAGTTTGCCTTTCAGACTCTGTTATTTCCTGTTTCAGATCAAATCACCATGAAAGTCTCTTTTCCTCCGAGGATTCTTGGGTCCCCAGGAACATAGAAAAAACCGTCTTTGCCTCAAACACACAGCTTTGTTTTCTATTGTGGATAATTTGGGTAAAGAGATTTTTTTTGTGTCTTTGAATAAAATCTCTGATCTGTAGGTATTTAAAAAGTGCTTAACAGGTAAATCAAACTTTTGCTTAATCTTCTTAAATGACATTAATACTCCATCTTGAAAGGTCTGCTATTTTAACAATACCTTTATCCACTCATAGTTTAAACCCCTCGTCCATTTTTGCAGGTGGAAAGTTTTTAATTTCCCCAAATGGGAGTAAACTGTGACAACTTAGAAAATGTCGTTCAAGTATTTATGGACCTCATGCCACACATATATTGTATTTCTCACAAATGGATTGTCTGTGGATTCCTTAAGCTTCCCTGGTCTTGCAGGATAAAGGTACAAATGAAGAGATAAATTGGTAGATGTGAATCTCTCTCTATATCAACCCAAGAGAGGCTTAAATGAGATTTGAACCAGAAAGAGGCTTTCCACAGTTGACATGACCAGTAGTATAATTTGAGGTTAAGAAGTTTCAGTCCTCCTCTTTCAAAAGGCAAGCAGAGAAGCATAAGACGAAATCTTGCTCTGCGAATATTCCACATGAAGTCTCTGAATAGTTTATTGATGCTCGTGAAAAAGTTTGGAGGTACAGAAGTGGTTTGCATTGAAATAGGTATAAAAACTTAGGTAGGATTGTTATCTTCAGACTATTGATTCGGCCAACCATAGAGATTAACATTGCTGACCATCTTTTTATCATATTTGTCACAGATTCTATTACTGGCTTATAATTCCAAGTTACTAAGTCCTCTGCTGTGGGTGAAATTTTGAGAATGTAAAACTGCTAGTGTTGGAGAGAGGGGTTTATATTGGCGGGGAGATTCTTTCAGAGTGGTTAAGAAACAAGATATTCCACTTTGATTCATTAACTTTAACACCCTAAGAATGAACCAAATGTGCTTATTAACTTCAGCAGGTTAGGAGTTAATTGACTGAACTGTGAACAGAACTATAGTATCAGTTCTCAGCATCGCCTAGTCTGATCCCTGTTATGTTAGTGCTTTGTCTGACTGCAATGGCCAGTGGTTCGATTGCTGATGCAAACAATAGGGGAGGGAGGGGGCATTGCTGTAGCTGAAGGGGCTCTGATGTGGCATAATTAGTTGTGACTGCTGTGCTTGGGGATCAGTACAGCATTTTCACAAAGCTGCAAAAGTAGTCTTCAAACCCAAATAGAGAATCAGAGAATCAGAATATCAAACAAACATGCATGTTCAATCATGTTGAAAGCATGCTTTTCATCAAGGGAAGTTATTGCATGTTTGTGCATTCCTGCTTGCATAGATGATATTTAACACTCTATGGAAGTTATGAAAGGCAGGCGGTCTTTAATGAAGCCGTTTTGATCAGGCCCTATTAACGAGGGAAGGTGTTTTCCAGGTGCCTTGCAAAAACCTTTGCAATTATTTTAGAATCTGAATTTATTAGTGATATTGGACGATAAGATGCGCAATTTGTGGGCGGCTTATTTGGCTTTAATATCAGTGATATCGTAGCATTACATAGATAGAGTGGTAGTTGTTTCACCTTGATTGATTCAACTAACATTTCTTGAAGTGAATCTATAGGAAGTCCATCAGGACCAGGTGATTTACCTCTGCTCATATAAACAAGAGTTTTAATTATTTCCCCTTTCGTTATGGGCGAGTCTAGCGTTTGCTTTGCCATGTCATCAAAGAGTGGAATGGGTAGTGCGTCTAAGATCTTATCCTGATCATTGGGATATTGAGCTTCTGAAGCATAGAGTTTCATATAATATTTTCTAAACGCATCATTGATTTCTGAGGGACTCGTAATCAATCAATCAATTTCTGTGATAGTCTTTTCCTGACTCAGGGTTTTAAGGTGCCAGGCTAATAGTTTACCTGATGATTTTCCCTATTTCTAATAGTTTTGGTTCAGTCTGGTTATCTTTGATAGGGCTTTGTTAGCTGTTAGGTCGTTGTAGTTAGCCCTTAGCCCTTAGCCTCTGAGTATTCTCTGAGGTATTATTGATGGCAAACTCCTTTTCCATATCATTAATGTCATGTTCTAGTTCTGTCATAAGGAGATGCGTCCACTTAGGCGAGGAAAAGTTTAATCTTGGCTGGGTATTGTATTCAAAACTCAATGCCAAGGTTATAGAGTTGGACCGTTACTCTGTCAAACTTTCGTCGCTTCTCTTGGACCTCCGGAAGTAGATCGGGGAAAAACATCAACTGATTGCCTTCAAGTTGCAGCAGTCAGCCAACGGAATTTGATTAGGATTGCGTGGGGTGGAGGAGTGCGTCTTCTTGTTGTCTTTGTAGAAAGTGGAAGTCTGAAGGCTTCATCAACGGATAGGGAATCTGGACATTTTTCTGAGCCAAGGATTCTTGGCAGCAGCTCGGGCAAAGAATAGAGCCAGATCACCGCCGTTCTCAGTTTTTTCTGGCAATCCAACCAGTCTCAGCTTCAGGCGCCACTGCACTTTGGTGAACTTCGCTTCTAGGTCGAATATCCCATCATTCCACAGAGATAATGCCAGTTTCTTACAGAGAATGTCTTTCAGAGAATGAAGTGATCGCTTCCTTGATCCCCTGGTTGGAGCTTACTACTTCTAGAAGCTGAGTCGTGAAATCTTTTCTAAAAGCATGGATAGCTGCTAAGATTTCCTCGTCTCTGGTGTTAGCTTCATCTATTTGCTCCTGGTCCTCAGCACCTTTGTTCCCTTTTCCTTCGTGTGGTTTGGTACGCGGCATATTTTTGATGTGGCTTGGTCTGTAATCTTTTTTTTATTCAGTCATTTATATTTGGAGGGTTAGTTTTAGGAAATGATCCATGCAGACGTCATCACCTGGCATCTCAGTTCTTTATTTGAAAGAAATCTGAAAACCAGAACTTTTCAATTTCCGTTCAATTCAGTTTATTTCTATAGCTCCAATTCACATCATGTCATCTCAGGTCACTTTCCAGTTCACCAGATCATCCAGTCAGATTGATTCAAAGTTTTCTATCTAAGGAAAACCAGCTGATTGCATCGACTCATTGACTCTTCAGCAATCCCTCACACTAAGCATGCTTGTAGCGACAGTGGAGAGGAAAAACTCCCTTTGAACAGGAAGAAACCTCCAGCAGAACCAGGCCATTTTTACATTTACATTTAAACTGTATTTTGTCTTACTATTTCAAAACATCACACTGAGATGCTTTAAAGTTAGTTGCCATATTAAAACTAAATTCCAAGTCAGATAAAGATCCATTTCATATCCTAAGTTCTTATAATCCGCAGCCTGGGCAGAGAAACACGTTGCCATGGAAAAGGTCGCTATAACATTGTGTTGGGCCGTGATCTGATTATATAAACTCTGGCACATAATTTATTTCCAGCCAGTGTTGCATTCATTTTTCACCGATATCTTCCTTTGATGGCGGCGGATTCTGCGTTTTAATGCGGATCCCAAAGATTCTCCATGGCGTGAAGGTCTTGACTTTGTGGTGGCCGATGCCCCATGAACCCCTCTCACAGTTACTGGCATCATCATCTTTGAATATTCCTCCACCATCAGGGAAGAAAACATAACCTGGTCATTCAGCATGTTTAGGTAGTCAGCTGACCTCTTTCTTTAAGTAGATACTGTTGCTGAACCGGAACCTGACCAACAGACTGGTTCACTACACATGATCGGTGATCACTTCACCCTGATTGGCCAATCGCTTTGGACCAATCTGGACCTTCAATTCATTCAATCTTTATGCTTTCCAGTTAGCTTAACTGATTATTGGTTTTCTAAAGGCTCCAGAGCTGCTCAGTGGAAATGCTCTTCTCCATTGAACATACTGTTTTTTTTCTGTTATTTGATGATCATTCTCGATGATGAGTCCTTCCAGGTTTGGATAATGCGTAGGACAGTTCTTAACCCAATTCTGGTTTGTTCTGCAATCTCCTTGCATGTTTTCTTCGCTGGATGCGGGTCATTGATTTGATCTTTCATAAACAGATTGACAGAAGCGGGGGGAGAAAATCAATCTCCTATCAATTCCCTTATATTGATTTATCTGTGCTGAGATTCATTGATTGGGGCCTCGGAGCTGCAGGGCCCCACCGTGTCTAAGAGAGGCGGGATGTTTATCCTGTTAGGGGTGTTTGGGAGAAGAAATATCATTTCCATAAAAAGCCAGATTTTTTCTCAAGGTTTATCCAAAACACGTTACTCTTTAACCAAAGTGAGTGTAATGTTTTTTGATACAACCTTCAGTGTTTCCATCATTGTAAGAAAGGCAGAGCAGCCCAGAACATCAAGCTGTTTTATTCTGTTTTTACTTTGCAAAGTCAAATAAAATGCTGTCTGAGTGAAATCCATCAATCTGTTTATTTAACTGGACTTTATGGTTGGATACTGTTTTCCCACAACATGGATGCTTAAGGAAAAGATAAAGCAACTCTTTGCACCAGTCGGAGTTAAAAACCTGTTTCCAGCTAAATAAAAATGGACCATGGACTAATTATCCAACAGGAGGCTCATGTCTACTTAAATCTAGGCGGCTGTGTTTTTTCTGTTGTTGTTTTTTGCCTGGCAGTGTAAAATCTGTCCACTCTCTGCTTGTCTTTATTATTAAAAACTGGGTGAGGGGTGTCATGGAAAAACCTTGTTTTTATTTAATCTGGTCCATGTTGGAAATCCTGACTTTCCTTTGACCTCTCACCTGCTGCCACCAGCTCTGTTGGTCTTGTTAAGTGATATCCAATAAAAAAAATTTGTGTTAAAACTCACTGTGTGCTTCCTGCATCCGCCGCTGTGTGGCTGCAGGTTGGCGTGGCAAAGAAAACAAAGAGACCTCATGTTGTTTCTGTTTTTCTCCGCCTCTCTTCCATGCACTTCTAAAATCAGAATCACTCTTAATAACATTTAAAGGATCCTTTGTTGCTTTAAAACTTCCTTTGTTTTCCTGTCAGACTCGCTGCAGTGCTGCCTTCATATAGACTGATAAACGTACATTTAAAATGCAAATACAAAGTGTTTTCCATTTACTATCTCTTTCTTTAAACAGTTTAAACCAGTAGACATAGCTATACATCTTGATTTGGAAAAACTGGTTCAGTGTTTCATAAAACAGCTGTTAACAACCTTTTGTATTTGCTTTGGACATTTTCTGGTGATGTGAAGCATATTTATATGAGAAGAGGTTCAGGTTTCCAAGATGTTTGTGTTTATGTGTGCGTTTGTGTTGACGTGTGCGTATTGCAGCCAAAATGAGTTTGCCTGTCAGTGCTCATTATGTTAATGACTGTGGGATCTGGCAAGTGCCCAGATGTAGAGAGTGATGTCTGGAGGAGGGAGGAAGGGTTAGTGCCCAGCAGAGGGAGGGAGGGGTGGCTGCATGATGGGATCACATTTCATCCCCCCCAGGCACAGTGACATTTAAGAAAAATACACAATATAAAGAAGTATAGATGATTAAATAAAGTAAAGACAAGGTATATCTTCAAAAACAAAGAGGAAAGAGTTTAAGGAAAGTAAACAACAGATCCTACAGCAAAAGGATTCTTTTTCTAGCAACACTTGTCCTGAATTGACTGGTTATCTAAAGCAACATGCAGCTGAAAATGGTCACTGGACGCTCATCCAGGAGAAGCATGTCCTGCAAGTCAATGACTCCATGCAATCAACTGGTTTTCCTTGATGGAGTCTTTAAACCAATCTGACTGGACTGTCTCTGTAAAGTGCCTAGAGACAACATGTCGTGAACTGGAGTTATATAGATAAACTGAATTAGTGAATTGTCCTACTATAACAAAGTAGAAATTAACTTTACAAGCCCTTAATTTTCATGTTCCCTGAACTTTTTCAAACATCCGTTTTGGTCCACTGCACGTTTTACCGTCCAAGAACGATGTTACACTACAGCACATAAACAACCGTTGAGCACTAGGACCAAGTGAAAAACTACAGCTCAAGCTGAAGACCGCTTCCCTGAGTTTAGACCCGCCCACAAACTCCTGATAGGCCGCCTGTCTTTTCTTGTGTGATTGGCTGTCACCACTGTCACTCCTGAGAAGCTCACTTTACTATCATCTGATGTGCCACTGAAGCTGCTCTGTGATTGGACGGTCACAGCGCTTCTAAAGTCCTAGATCTACCTCAATTAGAAGTGTATGGTTATAGGAGTTGGTTTAGAGTTAATTCCTTCCCACTATCAGCTCAGTCCTCATCGCCATGCAGGTGATGAAAACACCTGTTAAGCCAACTAAACCCCTGATAATGCCCCGTTACTGAGGGAGGGGGACCTGTTCTCCGTTCAATGTTTTCTAAGACATAACGAGCCTTCCATCTGTCCGCTCTATAAAGCCTCCAACTCAACGCTAATCCAGACATTTGAAAATGAAAAAGCTTCCTGGATGGGAAGAGAAACGTCTTCAAACTTGGAAAGACTTTCTGAAGGTAACTCTGTGTTTTATTTTATGGTCCAATATTGTTTCCCAATCCTAAAAAAATAACCAACCAATTTAATAATGGAGAAGCGTTTCTACTGCATTTAGCAGCATATTTATTTATTTATTTAGCGCAGCTCTGAACCTTCCACATCATGTCTCTCCTAGACTGTTTACATTTTGATCACTGCTGCACTATTTAAATATAAATGTTAATTTCATTGCTAAGCTGCACATTCACTGTCAGAGAGCTGCATGCATTTTATTTTCTATACACTGTGTTTATATGAAATGACAATAAAGTCTAGGTGAGGTTAGGGACACAGACTGACCTGTAAATCAAGGATTTTAATATCATTATTTGTTTCTCAGTTCTCTCTTCGTATATTCTTACATTTTCCATTGTTGTATACGACCATCCTGACCAGTCATCCATCTTGAAAGCCAAAGTGAAGTTTGGTTTTTGTTGACTTTCCAACTTATAATTCTGATTTTTTTTTGGGAGTTGCAGTTAAAATTTTCTCCTTGGAGTTTGGGAATCCTGACTTTTCTGTGGCAATGGAAGGCACCACGTTTTCCTGGCAAAACTTCTTTCCTGTTTGTGTTTTTCATGGCAGATTCTTCCTGCTTTGAACCGACTGAAAAGCCACAGCGGTGAACACAAGCAAACCTCCGGTTATTAAAATGTGTTTTTATTATCATTCTTTGTGTACTTCCAGTTGTCAGCAGCCATTAGTTTCACAGAAGATGGGCTGCATGCAGTTATAGAAGATGAACCTTTAAAAACAGTCTTTGTGTGGAGCACACAGGATGACCAGTAAGATGAAGATTATCCCAAAATGTAGTGACATCAGCAGAGCATTTTAGACCTTCCTTTGGTGTCGCACTCAACTTTTGCTGGCCTCTGACCAGTGCTGGTTTTTTCATCAATTTGGGGGAAAAGTTAACATCTTTCTGACCTTTGAACTTTATTTTAGAGATATTAGATTTACCCTGATTGAACTTAAAATGACTCAACACTATCATTTGATCCAAACATGC
The DNA here is from genome assembly GCF_016077235.1 of Cyprinodon tularosa. NCBI lineage: Eukaryota > Metazoa > Chordata > Actinopteri > Cyprinodontiformes > Cyprinodontidae > Cyprinodon > Cyprinodon tularosa. The sequence continues at coordinate 49,648 of NW_024039542.1, forward strand.
TTTATAATCCATTACTTTATGAGTGTTAACTCCCTGATGATTTATCACTTTGACTCCTTTTGCACACAGCCCTCTATCTCCACAGGTGTGTCTACAGTCTGCAGATCCTCTACTCGTATCATACAATGTCGCTGCCTTTTTCCTGTATAGATAATGAAGAGCTGCAGCAGTCATATTTATCCCTCAAAAAATAAAGAGATTTATCCAGAAACTAAAATGTGTATTTGTTACTTCAAGGCTGGACTATTGTAATTCTTTACTATCAGGAAGTCCACAAACTGTAGTTAAAACTAACCTTCTGCTCTCTCTGCTTTTCCTCAGAGTAGCTTTGCCTCGTCTGTTCCTGTTTGGCTGTGACGTCATCCTGGAAAGAAACATCAGCTGTGCTGCTTCTATCAACACCCTTGTTTATAGATGTTGGAGATCGGCCTGTTTTCCAGTGTGGTCCTGTTTCTCTGACCGTGACTGAGTGGATGTGCTTTCTTCGTCCTCTGGCATGGGAGCTGCCTTGGAGCTCGTCTGCCTGGCTGTGTGTTTCCTGGACGGGGCCGCCTTTTACAGCTGCTTTTTGTATCTCTGCTTCTGTCTCCTTGAACCCCAGTCGGCCTCGGCAGATGGCCGCTCACACTGAGCCTGGTTCTGCTGGAGGTTTCTTCCTGTTAAAAGGGAGTTTTTCCTCTCCACTGTCGCTACAAGCATGCTTAGTGTGGGGGATTGTATTTGAGTCAATGAGTCAGTGCAATCAACTGGTTTTCCTTGGATAGAAAACTTTGTATCAATTTGATCTGGTTGAACTGTAAAGTGCCTTGAGATGACGTGTGTTGTGAATTTGGCGCTATATAAATAAACTGAATTGAATTGAATTAAAAGCCTTCAGCTGATCCAAAATGCTGCAGCCAGAGTTCTGATGAAAATGAAAAAGAGAGATCATATCTCTCCTATCCTGGCTTCTCTTCATTGGCTTCCTGTTAAATCCAGAATAGAATTTAAAATCCTCCTTCTCACATATAAAGCCTTAAATGGCCAAGCTCCATCTGATATCAGAGATCTGATTGTTCCTCATGTTCCTAACAGAGCACTTCGCTCTCAATTTTGCTCTCCTTTGTTTCTAGATGTTGGAGCTTGGCCTGTTTTCCAGTGTAGTCCTGTTTCTCTGACTGTGACTAACTGGATGTGCTCTCTTCATCCTCTGACATGGGAGCTGGCTCGGAGCTCGTCTGCCTGGCTGTGTGTTTCCTGGACGGGGCCGCCTGTGGAGCTGGTTGACAGTTGCCTTTTGTATCTATGCTTCTTTTTCTATGTCTGCTTCTGTCTCCTTGAACCCCAGTGGGCCTCAGCAGATGGCCGCTCACACTGAGCCTGGTTCTGCTGGAGGTTTCTTCCTGTTCAAAGGGAGTTTTTCCTCTCCACTGTCGCTACAAGCATGCTTAGTGTGAGGGATTGCTGAAGAGTCAATGAGTCGATGCAATCAGCTGGTTTTCCTTAGATAGAAAACTTTGAATCAATCTGACTGGATGATCTGGTGAACTGGAAAGTGACCTGAGATGACATGATGTGAATTGGAGCTGTAGAAATAAACTGAATAGAATGGAATTGTATAAAAAATATCTAAAACTATTAAGAGGGGTAGATTGCAGATAAAATAACAGACATTCCTAAATTCCTGGAGTTGTGAGATATTCTACCCCTGAAGGCATAGTTCAGAGATTCAGATGTTCTCTACAGATCGAAACCTTTCAAAAACTGCCTCCTTTGCCCACATGAGGTACAGTAAACCTTCAATTGTTTCCACTCACACATGCTGACAGCTCGTTAATGACGGTAATAAAAGCTGCGTAAACACGTGTCGCTGCTGAGTTACCACACAGTTAAAGGCCTTGTTCTCTAGTCTTATCCTGCAGCTATAAAACTACAGGCCATCAGACAAAGCTGCTGTTTAGCCATTATAACGTCTCAGCAACAACTCTGCTTGATTCAGCCTCGCTCTGGTGTTGATCTATTTTCGTATCTGTTGCGTCATTATTGTCAACTCTTTAAAATATTGCCTAAATACGGATGTCTTTTCTTTTTAACTCTCTTGCTGGGATTTATGACCTCATAAATAATCAAACAGTCACAATGTTGGAGAGATGAGCATCTTTAAAGCCTGTATGAGCAAAGGGTGCTTTTCTTTATTGTCTACAGATGACTGAATCTGTGCAAACCACCTGCCTTTGTCTCTTTTACTTCACCCCCTAAGCTCCAGTGAATAATAATAAACTGGAGAGAAAGCAGATCCCAGTTCTTGATGACCAAATCAAACTGGAGTTGGAAGAAGTTTCCTTCAGCCCAATTTTTCAAACACCGACAGGAAGCAGCGTCAGGAAGCCTTAGGCTGACGCTTAGCACTTACCACACGTACCGCAAACGTTGGAAACTGTCCCGCCTCCAGCCGGAGTCTGAACCTATGGATGACGAGCTGTCAGTCAAAGGCTTCCTGACTCTACATCCTGTGTGTTTGTGTCTGCAAGGCCCAATCAGGAGGCTTACAGAAGAGATTTGGCTCCGCCCAACCTGTTAAAACACATTTTTCTTCACGCGAGCAGAAAATCAGTCCGATGGCAGAGATGCTTTGGAGAGCGCAGCCGTCCTCGAAAATGGCCGCTGGATAGAAAACCGTGCACGCGGTGAGATCTCGAGCATGATGTGCGGTGGGAGATAAACCACGGGCAGAAGTGGTTTAACATACATGCAAGTATGTTTATTTTACTCGGGCGCGTTGTGAAATAAATGTGATGCCAAACTAATCCTGTCACTGACTGATTAGAAATAGTTTTTATATTCTATCGTGCTTCTCAAGTCCAACCTTTAAGACAAACTCAATGTAGAATAACTTTCCTCACGTCTTTACAGTAGGATCAGAGCATTTCTCACTGCAAAGGATCTCCACCAGGTTGAAGGTTTTCTTTTTGGTAATTTTGACTATTCTTCCAGAAATGGATTTTTATGATAACAGACACTGATGTTAGAATCTTCGTTCAGTCTCCGCTCTAAATCATAAAATAGGTTTTCAGTTTAGTTAGCTTCCTGGTTCTAATTCCAAAATATTGCAATAATGGTGGATATATGAAATTATTGAAAATATCTCAGTAGGCTCATGGATTTAATCTCCTTTGCATCAAACTTTACTTTTCACACAGTTTTGTGAGAGGAGTTGCGTATCGTGCTGTGCACCTATGCATCTGATATTTTTCATGGAGTTGTTGATGTTTGGCTGTGATGCAATAACTTGACCAGTTAAATCTATTTCAGGCAACCTTCTGTGAAAATATGGTGGCCAGAAGAGTCCGGCGATGGATTCAAACAGGTCCAGCCTTCTATGGACACCATAGATTTCCATGTCGCCGCCCCTCCCTCAGCTGAAGCTCAGTCGCCTAGCAAACACAACAGTTTACACACAAAGCAGGAGAAGAGCTTCTCACTACTGTTCTGGGTGCTAATAGCTTCTGTGAGGAGCTTCAGCAGCAGTACCGTCACCTCTGATTATGAGATTTTCCGACACTGCAGAGATGTTGGAATCTCCATTTAAAGGCACAGATAAAACCTTTCAATAAACCAAACATTACCGCCACACATCTGACTCAATAACCATTAAAAAACAAATATTTTCATTAAGTTCTGACGGAAATACAATATTCGCATACTTCGATTATATTAAACTGCACTTCCAATATTCACCACTGTTTGGCGCCATTTCCCTTTTCCCTCTGATCATGGAGCAGCCGGCTTGCTTGGACTCGCAATGAATCAGGGATGACCCAATGCCACTAAGAAAAACTCGGACCTGCGCTTCCAGCGAGGTGAAAAGAAGGCTGCGTTTTTTCGGCTGCATAGGAAGTGTGGAGCGTTCAAATCCTAACCGGCAGCGGCCATGTTGTAACTGGCCAATCAATCTCCGCTTTGGAGGATGCAGCAGCCAGATTCCAACTCACCACTTGCTTTAACCTCCTGATCTCAAACGGTCTTTTTCCTGTTTATCTACTGCTTGCCTCGTCCCTGTCAGATACTCCTGTTAGCTTCTGATCTACTCCTTTAGACCCCACTTTACTGTTAAATAAATTCTTTAAATGCTTACCACTTGTATTATGTGTTGGCATTCCAGCAGCTTGTTTAGACTGGGGGAAATGCTGTGCATAGACTAATCTAATCCAAGGAGTGGCAGCTAGAAGGACCATAATCAACCAGCATGACAACAGATGAGAGCTTTGCAGAGATGGAGGAGCTCTGCTATTGAGTTTATCATTAGAAAAAAGATCTGTAGGTATTGGCTGTTAGCAACCATGTGACTAAGCGTATGATGAATGTAGCTGACTTATTGTCACCTGGTTCCACAAGCGATTCTAAATTCACGATATTCTGCAGTTGGGACATTATGGCAGCTTTATCCTCTGAGCTTATTACAGCTTCCTCTCAGGCAAGCACTAGATTTAGTTTAAACTTTGCAAAAGGCTAAATGTGATATAAAAGTTTTGAGATGGAAAAGGAAAAGATTTGTCTTTAGTGGGAGAAAGCTACAGTTTGAGATTTTATCGTAATAATTATTTATCTTTACAGAAACAACAACCCACAGATCCAACACCACTTATACACATTACTAAACTATACCCTTTAAAAATAATCTTTTATCGCAAAATAATTTTCCCATCATATAATCCCACAAATTAAAAATTATATATATATATATAACCCAAAACCAATTTTCCCCTGTATAATCTGTATAAAAGGGGTTTAGGGCAAACCCCTTCCAGTTTAAAATTATTTTATACCTCTTACAAACACCTGTTTATTTTTTACCATTTAAATCCATTTTTTTCAAATTTCTCATTCAAAATATAAATATTTTTTTTTTTTGTTTTTAAAAATTTTTTTTGACTATTAAACAGGAACAAAGCAAAATTTAGCATTTTTTTTTAAAAAAATCCCAAATTTTTTCCCACACACAGAACCCCCAAAGTAGGGAAACATAGTGAGAAAAAATTTAGAGGGGAAAAAACACATGGTACAAGTAAACATGCATAAATAAACAAAAACCAAAAACCTTTCAAGAGGAAAAAGGAGAAAAAAAAAAGGGAAAAGAAAAGGGCCAGGATATGAAAAAAATAAATCTTTTCTTTTTCATTTTCATAAAACTCTGGTTTCGGGCATTTTGGAATCCTGAAGGCTTTTAACTACATTTTGTGGGCTTCCTGATAGTAAAAATTGCCCAGGGTTTTTGGGTTCGGGTTTTCCATTTTTTATTTTTCTGTTTTTAAAGGGTTTCCTTATTTCAATTCTTGAAATTTAATTGAGGTTTTGGGATTTTTTCCCTTGTTTCCCCTCCTTTTGTCAGTCTTTTTTTCCTCCAAGCTCCCTTCTAGTTTCCCTTTCTTTCACCCCGGGGCTCCCAATCTGTTTGTTTTTACCCTGCTTTTTTGTTTTTCTGTCGGGCCAAAATACCCCTTTCCTTTTCATTCACTCTCTGCGGTTTGCCCAAAATTTCTTTTCCCCCCTTGTTGTGGTGTGGGTTTTTGGGGAAAAGTTTTTTGGGATTTATGTTTTTGGTTTTTTTGGGCATCTTTTTCAATTCAATTAAATTAAATTTTAAATTTATAAGCGCCAAATTCAAAACCATGCCCATCTAAAGGAAATTATACAGTTTAAACCGGGGATCAAAAAACATTCAAATTGATACAAAGTTTTCTATCTAAGGGAAAAAAAATTTTTTGCATTGATTTCAATGACTCAAAATAACAATCCCCCAAACTAAGAAAGCTTTGTACGACAGTGGAGAGGAAAAACCCCCTTTTTAAAAAAAAAAAAGAAACCTCCCCCAGAACCGGGTTTCAGGGAAAAGGGGGTTCCATCTGCGGGGCCCACGGGGGTTCCCAAGAGCAAAAACAAGATACAAAAAGAACTGTAAAAGGCGGCCCCCCTGAAACACCCAGCCAGGCGGGACGAGCCCCCAAGGCAGCTCCTTTCCAAGGGGAAACGAAGAGAGCACATCCACTCGGGTCACGGCCCAAAAGAAACAGGGCCCAAACAAAGGGAAACGGGCCCCGATCCCCCAACCCATCTTAAACAATTGGGTTTTAAAGGAAAGGGCAGCACGGGCTGATGTTTTCTTTCCAGGATGACGTAAACAGGGCCAAACGGGAACAGACGGGGCAAAGCTACTCTGGGGAAAAAGCAGAGAGAGCAAAGGGTTTAGAGATTGAACTAACAATTCTGCAGAATAGGAAAACCAGGGGAAGAAGAAGGGAAAGAATGATGAAAGGGGGGCCCTATGTCCCCCCAAAATTTCAAAAGCCAATGCAGCAAAAATTTTAAAAGACAGCTGAGGATAAACCAAGCCCCCCTAACTATAATTTTTTAACAAAAAAAAGTTTTAAAAGGCCTAGCCTTAAAAAGTAGACAGGGGGTCTGCCTCAGGGAACAAAAACCCTGTTAGGTTGGTTCCACGGGGAAGGGGAAAGCCTAAATAACTAAAAAAATTCTCCCCCCCTTTCCTACTTTTAAAAAATTCTGGGAACGAACTAAAAACCCCCTGCAGATTAAAAAAACGAAGAAGGCTCTTTTTGGGAACCCAAAGGGAAAAAATCATATCTCTGATATAAGAGGGTTTTGCTTGGGAATTTAAGGCTTTATATTTGAAAAATAAAATTTAAAAAATTTCTATTCTTGATTTAACGGGAAAGGGCCAAGGAGAAAAAGAACCGGAATAGGAAAGGGATATAAATCTCTTTTTTTAAATTTTTTAAATCAAAACCCGGGTTGCACTTTTTGGGATCACTGAAGGTTTTTTAACTACAGTTTGGGGACTTCCTATAGAAAAAGAATTAAAATGGGCCCCCCCCTTTGGGAAAGTAAAAAATGAAAGGGAACAAAGTTTTCTCAGAAACACCCCTTTACAGGATATTTCAAATTTTTTGCAATTTTTCCCGGGATGGGAAGAAGGAAATTCATAAACCTCTTTGATATGGGATTTAAATAAACCAGGTCCCTGATCAAAAATAACACCAAGATTTTTTACTTTTTTATCTAAAATCAGTTTAATTTTCCCAACCAAATAAAAGTGACTGGCTAATCCCTTTTCTTTTTCAGGAGACCCCGGTTTCCAAAGACAATAACTTCGGGTTTTTTTCTGCTTTTCAAAGCAAAAAGGGTTAAGATCACCCAAATTTTTTATGTCTTCAAGACATGCCTTAATCTATGTAAAAGGGTTTATTCAATCTGGTTTTTATGACAGATTAGCGGGTTCATCACAAAAAGGAAAAAATCCCAAATGCTGTCTAAAAATTTTTTTTCAACCAATTGGGGAAGCATGAAAATTAAAAGAAAAAAGAAATTTGGCCCTTAGCCCCTTAAAACCCGTTTTGTGAGTACTCCACGGGTACCCTTTTAAACGTGTTTTTGAAGATCAATCATTAACATGAAAAAAAACTAAAAATTTTCGTTTCGGGTTTTACCCAAAAAAAAATTTTTTAAACCCCTTTCTAGGGGCGGGTTTTTTTTAAAATTCACAAAAAAATATTCAAGTTTTTCCTAAAAAAATTTTAAATGGCCCAACGGGTATCAAATGCAGCACAAAGATCCAACGGGACGACACGGGATACAAAGTCCTTTAAATCTGAGGCCATGAAATATCATTATTGACTTTCACCAAGCGGGTTTCCAGTGCTTTTATGAGCTCTAAAGCCAGACGAAACCCTTTTTTCCAAAAAGTTATTAGGGTGGAATGATCGCAAACGTTTGGGAAATTTTAACTTTTTCCAAGAATTTTGGTTTAAAAAAGGGAAAGTTTGGGAATATAGGTCTATAATTGACCAAGTCATCTGGGTCAAGAGAGGGGTTTTTTTTTTAAAAGCAGGGAAAAACCCCCCCCGTTAAAAAAGGCTTTTAATTTACATACCCGAAAAGAAAAAATTAATAAAAAAACCCCAAAAGGGAGGAGAGAAAAAAGGGGAAAAAACCTCCTTAAAAACCGGTTTGGGAACGGACTCAAACAAAAAAATTTAAGCTTGGATAAAGGGCCAAAATTTTTTGCGTTAAAACCAGAGAGTTTCAACGGGGACCCAAAGCGGGGTCAAAAACCCGGTTTCAGTTTTCCAATGACTACCTAAAGGTACAACCCGGGAAAGGAGAAGGGGGTTTTAAAAATTATTTTAATTTTTAAAAAGGGAATAAATTTCTTTTTAAATAAAAAAACCCCACTAAAATCTTTTGCTGCTAAAGAGCAGGGGGAAATTTGGAAAGGTAAAACAGAGTTTAATGGCTCGGGGATTTGGCAACTGTTTTAAAAAAAGAAATCTAGATTTTTCTTTTTCTCCTCTATTAAAATGAGGAGAAAGTTTTGGGCTCTCTTGTTTTACAAAGGGGTCCTCTTAAAACAGTTTTTAAACCTTTTTTCCAAAAACTGGGAAAGGGACTCCCCTTCAGGCCGGGGAAGCATAATTTTCTCTCCAAAATTCCAAAGCATTTGCTTAAAAGGGTACCCCAGCCCCTGAAATTAAAACCAAGGAGAAAAGTTTTTCCTTTTTTTAAAAGGGTTTTTTCATTTTCAAAGGAGCTGCGTTGTCAAAAGGCAATACGAAAAAAGAACTAGCAACCCCCACCCAACAAAATAAACCCAACCTTTCAGGGGGGGAATAACTAATTTTAGCACTTTTAAAGCCGCTCCCCCAGGGGACCCCCGAGGAGAGAGAAAGTGAAAGTTTTCCCTTTAAAAATTTTTAACTGCACTATTTTGAAAAAGCCTCTAACAAATTTGGAACCCTTTCTTTTGGGGGGGGAAAAACCTTTTAAAAGGGAAATCCTAAAGGGTATTAAAAGGGTTTTCGGGAGAGGAAAGGGTTGTGGGGAAAATACTGTTAATTTTAAATTTTTTCAAAATTCTAGGGCCGTTTTCCCACACAAGATCCCAAAGTTTTAAAATGAAAATCGGGGGGGAACTTTTCACTTTTTGAACAAACAAAAACCCGGTGTCTAAAAATGGGCATTAAAGGCTGCTCTTAAGCTAATCGCCTCAATTCAGCTTTGGATGAAAAAATCCCCACTATAAAGACCCTGTCATTATTTAAAAACCAAATCAAAAAAGGAACCCCTAAAAAACCAAAACAAAAAATTTCAGATAAGGACCTGGTGGACATACAAATTTTCAAAAAGAAGGGGTTTTTTTTCCCTTTGGGAAAATTTTTGGAGGGGGGAAAAAATTAAAAGGGTTAAAAAATTTCAAAGAGTTGTAGGTTTTTAATTGTTTTTGGTAGTAATCAGTAATTCAGACGGGAAAGTTTTGTTTGCACCCTTTTTCCTTCCTCCTGGGCCCAGAAATTTCGGGTAGTAAAAATTTAAATAGCTTAAAAGGAAATTGCCTCATTTATGCTCACAAAAATTCCTCTTTCCCTGCAGCCAGGTTTTCTGAAAGGGCCAAAACCAAGAAATTTGGTTTAAACCCAAATCAAGTCAAAAACTATAGACATTTTTGAAAAAGGGGGGGATTTTAAAAGTTAAACAAAACGCTTTTTAAATTTGTTTTTAACTTTTTTCCCCAAATTTTGGAGTTATTTTTAAATTTTAATTAGATTATCATGATTTACCCCTTTGGGGAATCTTTGGGCTTTTTTAAAATTTAGATTTTGGCTTTCGTGGGCAAAGGCCCACGCTGGATGGAGTAAAAGTGGGTAACAGTAGAGAAGCTGCAGAGATGGGGTTTAAACAACAACCCCGGGTTTTCCTGGCGGGCACCCTGGGGGTTTTCGTTTTTGGAAAAAACAAAATAAATTGGGGCCAGTTTCCTAGAAAAAAAGAGCGGGCCAAAACCACCCAAAAAGTGGATGGTTTCCCTTTCTCCCCCCCCGAATCAGACCGGGGGCTTTCCCCCAAAAGGGAAAATACCCCAATTTAAAAAAGAAACCCCTAACTTTGTTTTCAGGACACCACCTAGACAACCCCAGGGGTTTAATGACGACGGGGCGGCTAAAAAATTCATCATTTGGGGTTCGTTGGGGGAGGGGACCAAGAAAATTACGGAGTCCCAAATTTTTTTGGGAAAAACCTTAAAGAAAAACACCTGAGAACACAAATTTTAGAGCCCTTTCCGATACGGAAAAACCCGGGTGTAAATTCCCACCAACGGTGAATAACAATCTTACTGTTTTAACCCTTACCCCCTTACCAATTTTTTTCCCAGGTAGGATTTTTAATGGTGCGCCCGTTTTTTCCCCCCCGGCAAACTTTTTAAACAAAGGTCCCTGGTTTGTCAAAAATTTCCACACTTTTCTGACTATGGAGCTGCCAATCCCCAAAGAGGGGTTTCCCTTCAGTGGGTGGGGTCCCAAGAGGGGGGGAAAACCCGGTTAGAAACATGAACGGGGTTTGGGGGTGACCAGGGGGCAGAGATCCACAAAACAAAACGTTTTTCTGCGTACAAAAATTCCCCAATGGGTCGGGCCCTGCTCAGGGGAAATTTTTGGAGGACAGCAAACTTTGGGGGGGCCCTACTTAACTCCCTGGATTTCAACACCCCTTAAAGCCTGGATTTTTAACTCTGCACCCCCCCGCCTCCAAAGCAAAAAAAATACTACACTTTTTAAATTACCATCCCATTATCATTTAAAGGGGGGCAAGGAAAAATTGAACATCTGACACGAGATCAGGAGAGAGGAAGGAAAAGGAAAAATTTTAAAAAGAGTAAAGGGGAAGGAGAGGGGAGAAGCCATAGCAAGGGGTTTAAGCTAGCGCTAGCCAGGCAGCAACTCCTTGCATCAGAAAAAAAACCCCCGGGGTTGAAAAACTGACATTTTCTCAGTAAAAAGTCCCGCAAAAGGGTTCCCAAGGGGTTTTTAAAGTAGCCCCTTTAGATTCCCTTAGATACAGAGAAAACACAGAAAAAAAATTTTAATTTCCCAATGGAGATCCTCTAAAAACGAGCCAAAACATTAATTAACCCCCAAACGGGAAAGTGAACAGGCCCCAAAAAAGGGACTTTTTTGGATAATAAATCTTCAAGTAATAAATCTTCAAGAAACCCCTTAAAGCTTAAATTTCCTGAATTTGGGTTCCAGTCAAACCCCCAAAACCCACTGTCCCAAAAAATTAAAAATATTCCAGCCCTTAAAAGTAACAAATGCAGGACTAGTTTTTTCCACATCACCCCGGGGACAGGAGATTGGCTCATTTTTGCAATGTTCCTAGTATGAAAAAAAAGGGGAAATTTAGAAAACTCTTGGTTTCTTGGTTTTTAAATGAAAAGGCCGGGACAAAAAAAACCAAGATTTTGTTACTTTATTGTCTGAAATCAGTTTAATCCCATCCAGATTAAGTAACTGACTAATCAGCTTCTTTTTCAGAGACTCTGGTCCAAAGACTATAACTTCTGTTTTGTCTGCATTCAGAAGCAGAAAGTTAAGAGTCATCCATGTCTTCAAGCAAAATGAATGAACCAAATATCCAGAGCTGAGGTCTGTTTTCAAGGTTATGGAGCCTAAGGGTCAGATGAACAACTAAAGTTTAAATGCTGAAAGATTGAGAGTAATAAGATGTTTCTGAACACAGACAGCCATCTTCTAAACAGAGATCTCAGAGGTTTTCCTTTGTGTAAATAACCAGGTTTAGTTTTTGGCATTGACTCTGAAAGCTTTAAGCACCGCTACCTGCCCTCTCAGTTAATCCTCCCCCAATATGAGCGAGTGAAAGATGGGGGACGTGAAGGAAAACCTGAGCCGGGTGACGTGTCCTGGCTTGTTGCTTCCAGACCTGTTCCTGTCAGATCTATAAAGTTTTAGGTCAGGGGTCGTTGGTTACTGCGGATTAACAACGCTTTGCATTCTGGGAGTGATAATGAGAATCTGTCCAGAAACAAGCAAATAGTGCTTTGATTAATGAGATAACATTAGGGGCTGCATAAAAAGAGATAATAAATGGGACAAAAGGAATTTAAAACGTTATTACAGTCCAAGTTCTTATTTAAATGTATATTGAAATTAGTTATGACAGTCCAGCAAAAAAAAATTGACTGTGAGATTGAAGACAAAAAGATCAAATATTTGAAATTGATTTAAAATCTTTGGTGTAGATATTGCTGCGGGTCTTTTTGGTACTCTGTTTGAATGATTCTGGGTCAAACAGTAAATCTCACTCAAGTTGGATGAAGATCAATTTTATATGTTCTGTAACATCAAGCTTGTCAAACCAAAAGCTCTCTGATTCTGTAGCAACATGATGTTTTTAACTCCAATCTACATTTCATTAACTGACTGGCTTCCCTGACCCTACAAGGGAAAACATGCATGATGCTGCCACCACTATGTTTTACAATGGGGGTTATATAACTTTAGGTTGATGTGCAGAGCTAGTTTTTCCCTTAGGAAAGCATTGGTCAGGCATGGAGCAGTAACAGTCTTACAAAGAGCACCATGAACTATGTTCTTTAGACTGATTGAAACTACTGTGAAGGTCAGAACCAGAGGTCAAAGGTAAATGAAGGAAATACGGTTTCATTGATTCTGTTCATTTTATAATACAGATGGAAATAATCAGAAACATGAATCAAAAGCAACCTAAGAGGTTATTAAGGAAAGAAAGTGGAATATTAATGAAATATTAAAGTCAGTCACCGCATCCAGCATTATTAGTTAAATAGAAACCTCAGATGCAATAAAGGCCTGACAGAGAATTATGGCCAACTTAGAGATTATTAGATATTTACATTTTATTTACTGTTATCTGATCTGTCAGATTACTTTTAGCCCCTGAAATGAAGGGATTGTATTTAAAAAAACACCTTATTCTAACATTTCTCAGTCATTTTGGTTATTTAAAGCTGAACTTCTAATGTACAAAATCTTGATGAGAAAAAAAGTCTGATTCCAAACATCCTAACTTCTGATGTTTGTTAATTCTGACAAATTATTATGGCAAGAAGAGTATTACTGATTTATTACACCATTTCAATTGGTTTGTATTAAGACCTATTTATGTACGTTACTAACGTCGTTAGCTTTTTTTAGTAACGAGTAATCTAACTAATTACTTTGACTGTAACTATAACCCAGTTACCTTTGCAGACACCCCATTACTGCACGTTATTCAGGTCGCACAATGAACCTTTTTTCATGATAGGACTCGTGCGCGCCTTGTCATGAGAGAGGGGAGGATGGCTGATGTATAGTGAGATTCCGTCTGTCAGTTGGGTAGATGGGTGTTTCTGCTGGTGGGTGTTAACGTACAGCACACACAGAGAGATGGAGAGTCAGGAGGACTCCTGCAGCAAAACTGCGTTTTCCACATGGAAATACCGGCGTTACGTCGAGCTGCGTTTCCCAATCAGATACGGTTTCCGCTGCATCTCCTCACAGCGCAGGCTACAGGAAACGGAGTTTCCTTGCTCTCTTCATCCTCTGACATGGGAGCTGGCTCGGAGCTCGTCTGCCTGGCTGTGTGACTAAAATGAAGTGACTTTTATGTCTTCAGACATGCCTGTAATCTATGTAATGGGTTAGCTTCATCTGGATTATAGACAGATATACTGGCCACTTTATTAGGTACACCTGTCCAACTGCTCGTTAACACTTAATTTCTAAGCAGCCAATCACATGGCGGCAACTCAGTGCATTTAGGCATGTAGACATGGTCAAGACAATCTCCTGCAGTTCAAAGCGAGCATCAGTATGGGGAAGAAAGGTGATTTGAGTGACTTTGAACGTGGCATGATTGTTGGTGCCAGAAGGGCTGGTCTGAGTATTTCAGAAACTGCTGATCTACTGGGATTTTCACGCACAACCATCTCTAGGGTTTACAGAGAATGGTCCGAAAAAGAAAAAACATCCAGTGAGCGGCAGTTCTGTGGGCGGAAATGCCTTGTTGATGCCAGAGGTCAGAGGAGAATGGCCAGACTGGTTGGAGCTGATAGAAGGGCAACAGTGACTCAAATAACCACCCGTTACAACAAAGGTGGGCAGAAGAGCATCTCTGAACGCACAGTACGTGGAACTTTGAGGCAGATGGGCTACAGCAGCAGAAGACCACACCGGGTGCCACTCCTTTCAGCTAAGAACAGGAAACTGAGGCTACAATTTGCACAAGCTCATGGAAATTGGACAATAGAAGATTGGAAAAACATTGCCTGGTCTGATGAGTCTGGATTTCTGCTGCGACATTCGGATGGTAGGGTCAGAATTTGGCGTCTACAACATGAAAGCATGGATCCATCCTGCCTTGTATCAACGGTTCAGGCTGGTGGTGGTGGTGTCATGGTGTGGGGAATATTTTCTTGGCACTCTTTGGGCCCCTTGGTACCAATTGAGCATCGTTGCAACGCCACAGCCTACCTGAGTATTGTTGCTGACCATGTCCATCCCTTTATGACCACAATGTACCCAACTTCTGATGGCTACTTTCAGCAGGATAATGCGCCATGTCATAAAGCTGGAATCATCTCAGACTGGTTTCTTGAACATGACAATGAGTTCACTGTACTCAAATGGCCTCCACAGTCACCAGATCTCAATCCAATAGAGCATCTTTGGGATGTGGTGGAACAGGAGATTCGCATCATGGATGTGCAGCTGACAAATCTGCGGCAACTGTGTGATGCCATCATGTCAATATGGACCAAACTCCCTGAGGAATGCTTCCAGCACCTTGTTGAATCTATGCCACCAAGAATTGAGGCAGTTCTGAAGGCAAAAGGGGGTCCAACCCGTTACTAGCATGGGGTACCTAATAAAGTGGCCGGTGAGTGTAGATGGGTATCATCAGCATAACAGTGGAAATTAATCCCATGCTGTCTAATAACTACCGATTGGTAGCATGTATAAAGTAAAGAGAATTGGTCCTAGCACTGATCCCTGTGGTACTCCACAGGTAACCTTTGAGCGTGTTGAAGAACTATCATTAACATGAACAAACTGAATTCGATCAGATAGATAAGATTTAAACCAGTCTAGTGCTGTTCCTTTAATTCCAACAAAATATTCAAGTCTTTCTAAAAGAATATTATGGTCAACTGTATCAAATGCAGCACTAAGATCCAACAGGACGAGCACAGATACAAGTCCATTATCTGAGGCCATGAGAATATCATTAGTGACTTTCACCAGAGCTGTTTCAGTGCTATGATGAGCTCTAAAGCCAGACTGAAACTCTTCAAAAAGTTCATTATCTGAGGCCATGAGAATATCATTAGTGACTTTCACCAATGAGCGCTGGGCAGAGCTAAACAGAGAGGAGAAGAGAGCCCGATCCAGCCATCAGTCCCAAGATCATGACAATAGATTGGTTGTTTTTGTTTTAATTTAAAAATTTTTTTACCTTATTCATGATGTTATCGGGGTCGCAATATCTCCCTTAACAAAATAAAACAGGTTTAACCAAGGCAAGGATCTAAACTCCTCCTTTGCATCCATTGGCTGCGTCGGAGGCAGATGAAGGTAAGTAATCACTTTCTTCAGTTGAACTTCCACCTAATCTCCATATTCACTGTCTGTTAAAATTCAGCAAAAAATTCTAACCTCATTTATTAGTTTTATGACATGTAGTTGAAAATTGATGATGAACAATAACTACTCCAGCAGCCTTACTCAGATGTTTCCTCACTGTCTGAAAGTTTTACTCTCATAAAAACAGACTCGGCTAATTTCAGAGCTAAAAGGAATCTGTGCAGTTTTCTGCCTTGTAGAACCACAGCGACATTTTATTGACAGAATGAGTAACCCAGCAGGACGTACCCTCAAACATGCACGTATTTACTCATAGTGTGGGCCAACGCATGGGGAGGACCACCCAGGAGGCAGCTGCCGCCGTGGAAATAATGAAAGTTCTGCTGCATCTCCTCAGGAGTCTGTGGAGGGATCCCACTGAGCTGGAATGGTTACAGACTTTAATACTTTTGCTATAATTATGAGCAGGAGCAGTTTAAATGTCTGTGAAATAACCTCATGGGGATTCTGTAATTTTTTGACATGGAAAAAGCTTAAAGTCAAGTAGATTTAATGTAAACCGGAGTGTAATTTAGTTTTTAATGTCGTGTCTTTGGATTATTATGGGGTTGAAAAACTTTCTTAAAGGCGACATTTTTATACCTATAATAAGAATATTCTCAGCTATAGCTGTTAAAAATTCTGCTGAATTCTGGTCTGAATTTTCGGCCTGTTTTCCAGTGTAGTCCTGTTTCTCTGACTGTGACTAACTTTTGTATCTATGCTTCTTTTTCTATGTCTGCTTCTGTCTCCTTGAACCCCAGTGGGCCTCAGCAGATGGCCGCTCACACTGAGCCTGGTTGATGACGTGAATTGGAGCTATAGAAATAAACAGAATAGAATAGAATTGAATTTCTTCATAATGAAGAAGGCTGTGGGAAACATCCCAACCTGGCAACAATGGACGTACAACGGAAACAGTAGCCTTTAGATGCAAAACCCCATCATGCAGCGGCACATGTTTTTGCAAAATATTCAAACATAAATTCACCAAATATAAGCGGAACATCGTAGTTTGGTTTAAACAAAGCATTTTAGTTTTATTATACTTAACTTTCTGCTTCTGAATGCAGACAAAACAGAAGTTATAGTCTTTGGACCAGAGTCTCTGAAAAAGAAACTGATTAGCCAGTCACTTCATTTGGATGGGATTAAACTGATTTCAGATAATAAAGTAAAAAATCTTGGTGTTATTTTTGATCAGGACCTGTCATTTAAATCCCATATCAAAGAGGTTTCTAGAATGTCCTTCTTTCATCTGAGGAACATTGCAAAAATTAGAAATATCCTGTCCAGGGGTGATGCTGAGAAACTAGTCCATGCATTTGTTACTTCAAGGCTGGACTATTGTAATTCTTTACTATCAGGAAGTCCACAAACTGTAGTTAAAAGCCTTCAGCTGATCCAAAATGCTGCAGCCAGAGTTCTAATGAAAATTAAAAAGAGAGATCATATCTCGCCTATCCTGGCTTCTCTTCATTGGCTTCCTGTTAAATCAAGAATAGAATTTAAAATCCTCCTTCTCACATATAAAGCCTTAAATGGCCAAGCTCCATCTGATATCAGAGATCTGATTGTTCCTTATGTTCCTAACAGAGCACTTCGCTCTCAATCTGCAGGTTCACTAGTGGTTCCTAGATTTTCTAAAAGTAGAATGGGAGGCAGATCTTTTAGTTATCAGGCTCCTCTCCTGTGGAACCAACTACCAGTTTTAGTCCGTGAGGCAGACACCCTGTCTACTTTTAAGGCTAGGCTTAAAACTTTCATTTTTGATAAAGCTTATAGTTAGAGTGGCTCAGGTTATCCTGAGCTATCTCTATAGTCATGCTGCTATAGGCTTAGACTTTTGGAGGACATAGGGACCCCCATTTCATCATTCTGGTTCATTCTCTCTCTGTTCTCCTATTCTGCAGAATCTGTTAGTTCAATCTCTAACCTTCTGCTCTCTCTGCTTTTCCTCAGAGTAGCTTTGCCTCGTCTGTTCCTGTTTGGCTGTGACGTCATCCTGGAAAAAAACATCAGCTGTGCTGCTTCTATCAACACCCTTGTTAATAGATGTTGGAGATCGGCCTGTTTTCCAGTGTGGTCCTGTTTCTCTGACCGTGACTGAGTGGATGTGCTCTCTTCGTCCTCTGGCATGGGAGCTGCCTTGGAGCTCGTCTGCCTGGCTGTGTGTTTCCTGGACGGGGCCGCCTTTTACAGCTGCTTTTTGTATCTCTGCTTCTGTCTCCTTGAACCCCAGTCGGCCTCGGCAGATGGCCGCTCACACTGAGCCTGGTTCTGCTGGAGGTTTCTTCCTGTTAAAAGGGAGTTTTTCCTCTCCACTGTCGCTACAAGCATGCTTAGTGTGGGGGATTGTATTTGAGTCAATGAGTCAATGCAATCAACTGGTTTTCCTTAGATAGAAAACTTTGTATCAATTTGACTGTATGATCTGGTTGAACTGTAAAGTGCCTTGAGATGACATGTGTTGTGAATTTGGCGCTATATAAATAAACTGAATTGAATTGAATTATAATTTTTCCAAGCATTTTACAGTTTGAAGAAATAGAAAATGACGCCATGTGCCAACCGTCAGCAGGATGTGATTGACATGGAAGGGCTATAAATACTGCAGCTCCTTCAGTTATCTACTGTCACAGGTAGGAGCTTCGGCCGGAGAGGAAGTGTTGGAGCCGCTATGATTTAAGGAGGGCCGGCCCTCAGACGCTGAAATTAGGACCGGCCCACCGGGCGAATGCCGCTATCACAGATTACCAGTCCCAGCCTGTCTGGGTCTCTATTTTTACGTCTTTCCTGCTAAAAGACGAAGAGCGATGCAGATAGTTTATGGTTGGTGGTGCTCAGAAAGCAGATCTAATTAATTTGGATGAAAGATTAAAGATCGGTCCTTTCCAGCAGAGCGGGAGATTCAGCTTTGTCTACTGCGTAACCTTCATCGGCCACAGGATTACAGAGGCTTTTATGTCGGCCATCTTTCATTCTTAATGGCTGTGTGGCGCAACAGCGTTAAAATAATAGGAATGCAGTGATATGAAGATTTGGCTCAATGTCATTATCTGATATTAATATTGGTTAAATAAGTAATTTAACCAATAGGATATATTGCATGTATTTCCCGGCCCTTTGACACTGTGGAAAAACCACCAACACACGGCTGACATAGTTTATTTTCCTCAGTTGAATAATCCCCACAATCCTTTGCTCCATCAGTATAACTGCCTGCAACACAGCTGGCTCCTCCATGAGTGCAGGAACATCCAGACGGTAGGTCTGGTTCTTGCCCCCCCCCCCCCCCCCCCCCCCAGTTCTTTGGACGTGCTGAAGCATGCAGGTTGTTGGCATCGTTTGGACTCTTCTTCATGCAGGTCTGTGCATGAATTCACTGGAAGGCGCTAAATATCCCTGCTTCTTGCTTTCATTTACTTTCTATATGATTTCTTCAAGGGCAGAATCATTTTAATGCCCCCCCCCCCCCCCCCCCCCCCCTTTATTTAGGCCCAGTTTTACTTTCGGGACTAATTCACTTCTATGCTGAGCAACATCCTAACTGCTCTACATGCAAATCCTCCAGTAATACCACCTAGGCCTGGCTTTACAATGTAGCTGGGGTTAACTTTGACTGTTAGCCACAGCCCCCACCCCCGCCCCCCCCCAAGAGAGGTAATAGGTTGGGTTGGACACAAGCATCTCCTTGTCACTGAGCTATAAATACACACACAGGTCCCAGAGTACAGCAGTGCATGCTAACCACACACTGAGATAGAGGTTTGCCTCTTAACCAGTTACTGCTGCCAGGCTATCCCCATTACCCCCCCCCCCCCCCCCCCGCAAACTTTTAGAAGTGTCCGTCACACATAAACACGCAATCACACTGGAGCCATGGCTATTTCTAGAATGACTGTAAAATATGTGCAGCAGCCGACCGCAAAGCAGCTTGAAAGCACAGAGTGGAGGATGCTGCTAACACGCACCATTTAAATACACAAACCCAAAGGTGGACGTGAGGTAAATACTAAATCACACGGCTCACACTGCCTATATTTACTCTTGATAAACACCTGGTGGCTGAAAATAACCATCTCAACAGCCTTTTTATCGGAGCTCAAAGCTGCTTAGAATATCGAGTTTTGGTCACAGGAGCCTGCAGGAGGAGACAGTAGCTTACTGTACTTTATTATGATAGGCTGGCGTGGGCCAAAGAGCCCCCGCCTGGGCTGACAAATACAGCAAGTCAATCTAAAGTGTTTCTAATTATCTCACTTAAATCAACAGCAAAACTGATTTTAGTCCAAACAGCTTTAAAGATTTACTACAAATTAGAGGGATGTTTGGTTTTGTTTTACCATAGAAAGTAAGGAAAATACTTAGAATGTATTTTACAACATTATTATTAAAACCAACATTCAGCAAATGGACTTTGAAGGTTCTCATCTGGAAAACATTTTGGTAAAAGGGAAAATACTTTTTATTTTTATTAGAAGGTAGAAATGCTGCTGGACTCAATGAGATATTTAGGATTATTTCAGATAATAAATCAGAGTTTTTCCCTTTGCATCAGAGTCACAGCGATGGAGAGAAGTCTGGCATTGGGCAAATTTAATGAGAGTGATCATACAAAAGTCCAACATTGGTTAGCATTGATGCACAAACTGTAACAAGGCAACAATTTACTGACATTTTAAATAAAGGTTTTCCTTTTTTTAAAACATTCTTTATATAAAACAATGTGTTAAATGTATAAAGAGAGGAAAGTTCAGGAAATGAAAATGAATCTCCTGTCCCACCTCGCTGATTTATCCAGCGTCTGCCTGACGTCCCAGAATCGCCTGAAACGTTTGCAGACGCTGAACTTTCTATGGATTCTTTCTATTTTGGGCGAATATATAAAGTATTCATAATGAACTTCTGTCCAACGACGGCTAGTGTTGCACTGATACCAGTATTGGGGGGGGCAGATCCAGCACTAAAATGGTGGAATCAGTTTCAGCGAGTACCAACCAATAGGCCCAATAGGGCATCGATACCATTCTGAGAGCCTAAAGTTTCTTCAACTATTGTCACCCATTCCAGGCAGGCAATAAAAAGTTCTACTGGATTCACTTTGTTTTAGTCTGTTTCCTGCTTCACAAAGGAAGGCAGCAGCTTGACATGAAGCCATGATGGTGATTATTTTACATCCTAGTAGGATGCAGTTCTTCATAGATACACACATCGATTTCAAACAGATGGTATCGGCCGATACTGCACAGCCAGGTATCGGGGCCAAAAAATGGCATTGGCGTAACGCTAACGGCAGCTTAACTTCTGCATAACGTACGGCAGCGTAATGCCCAGGAAATGATGCACAGTGTCCTGAGGGGGGCAGCGATGCGGCAGGAGGCGCCCGGTCTGCAGAAAGAGATTCCTTTGATGGCGGTATTAACCTAGCTGATGTTTACCGCCCTCCAAAAGAAAAAGAATAAAAGAAAAATAAAGAAAGCAGGTTTTTGGTGGCAGCAGATTGAGCGTCATGTCTGCTAGGAAGTGTGTTGGTGGTGGGCGTGAACGCAGGGAGGATCCATCACTCACCTTCTGGCTCACCCTATGATGGGGATGAAGTCTGGAGGAGAACTGACGGTTTCCTCCTGTGAACCCCCTTTATACCAAAACGCTGCCAATACGCCATTATACAGCAGCTGGAAGTTAGAAACACGTTCAGCGCTCGTCTGGAACACGGCAGATACGCTGATATGGATAAGTTACACAGACGTTAGTCAGAGGTTTAGGATCAGCTAGACGCCACGACTGATGAGGAACTGATGCTGAACGGATGTCGACCATCAGATAACTGACCTGGAACTGATGGACCACCTATGAGCATCTGCTGGCACACTATATCTCAACGTACCCGCCGACGGGTTCCAGCGTGTTCCAGCGTGTTCCAACATCCTTCACCGTCCTTCGCCGTCCTTCACCGTCCTTCACCGTCCTTCACCGTCCTTCAGCGCGTTCCTTATTTATATAAAACGTACCCATAACTTATCCAACGTCTGCCAGTTTTTGCCAGGTTTTTCATAGGTCAGGCTATGCTGGTCTAAATCGCCAAGGTGTAACAGGAGCTTTACAGCATTGTGATTTTAAGCCTTTGTAAAATATATATATTATAAAATATTTATAAAGTATTTATTTTATAAAGCTTGTATTCCTGCTAGAGTTATTTATGGTCTAAATATATTGTTTTATGGGACTTTAACCATGTCTCACAATGCATAAGACGCCATTGCTTCTTAAAAGCTGATAAGATCAGTGCTTCAAACGCTCTGAGCTATTAGCACATGGCTAATACTTTCAATCCAAGCTAATTATTTTCATTCAAACAATCCTTTTTGTAATCTGTGTTCTTTCAAACGCTGCAGAGTTTGAGTAGGAAATATATAATGATCTAACCATGAACGTGGTCTGACTGGATGACATGTCTGAATGCAGACAAAACAGAAGTTATAGTCTTTGGACCAGAGTCTCTGAAAAAGAAGCTGATTAGCCAGTCACTTCATTTGGATGGGATTAAACTGATTTCAGATAATAAAGTAAAAAATCTTGGTGTTATTTTTGATCAGGACCTGTCATTTAAATCCCAGATCAAAGAGGTTTCTAGAATTTCCTTCTTTCATCTGAGGAACATTGCAAAAATTAGAAATATCCTGTCCAGGGGTGATGCTGAGAAACTAGTCCATGCATTTGTTACTTCAAGGCTGGACTATTGTAATTCTTTACTATCAGGAAGTCCACAAACTGTAGTTAAAAGCCTTCAGCTGATCCAAAATGCTGCAGCCAGAGTTCTGATGAAAATGAAAAAGAGAGATCATATCTCGCCTATCCTGGCTTCTCTTCATTGGCTTCCTGTTAAATCCAGAATAGAATTTAAAATCCTCCTTCTCACATATAAAGCCTTAAATGGCCAAGCACCATCTTATATCAGAGATCTGATTGTTCCTTATGTTCCTAACAGAGCACTTCGCTCTCAATCTGCAGGTTTACTAGTAGTTCCTAGAATTTCTAAAAGTAGAATGGGAGGCAGATCTTTTAGTTCTCAGGCTCCTCTCCTGTGGAACCAACTACCAGTTTTAGTCCGTGAGGCAGACACCCTGTCTACTTTTAAGGCTAGGCTTAAAACTTTCCTTTTTGATAAAGCTTATAGTTAGGGTGGCTCAGGTTATCCTGAGCTCTCTCTCTATATTTATGCTGCTATAGGCTTAGACTTTTGGAGGACATAGGGACCCCCATTTCATCATTCTGCTTCATTCTCTCTCTGTTCTCCTATTCTGCAGAATCTGTTAGTTCAATCTCTAACCTTCTGCTCTCTCTGCTTTTCCTCAGAGTAGCTTTGCCTCGTCTGTTCCTGTTTGGCTGTGACATCATCCAGGAAAGAAACATCAGCTGTGCTGCTTCCATCAACACCCTTGTTTGTAGATGTTGGAGATCGGCCTGTCTTCAGGTGTGGTCCTGTTTCTCTGGCCGTGGCTGGGTGGATGTGCTCTCTTCATCCTCTGGCATGGGAGCTGCCTTGGAGCTCGTCTGCCTGGCTGTGTGTTTCCTGGACGGCGCCGCCTTTTACAGCTGCTTGTATCTCTGCTTCTGTCTCATTGAACCCCAGTCGGCCTCGGCAGATGGCCGCTCACACTGAGCCTGGTTCTGCTGGAGGTTTCTTCCTGTTAAAAGGGAGTTTTTCCTCTCCACTGTCGCTACAAGCATGCTTAGTGTGGGGGATTGTATTTGAGTCAATGAGTCAATGCAATCAACTGGTTTTCCTTAGATAGAAAACTTTGTATCAATTTGACTGGATGATCTGGTTGAACTGTAAAGTGCCTTGAGATGACATGTGTTGTGAATTTGGCGCTATATAAATAAACTGAATTGAATTGAATTAAATTGAATTGAATTGAACGTTTCTGCAGTTTTTAAGCTTTATAACTAATCAACTTTTGCCAAACAGGCTATTCTAAAAACCTTAGCTGATTTATTTTGGTTGAATAAATTATCCCCTCTTGAATTTCTTCATTAACACAGTTTAAACACAGTCGAGCTTTTTCTTTGCTCCGTTTTAAATCCACAGTAAAACTCAGGTCACTGAAATACCAGTAAGCATCATAAATAAACTGGGGAACCAAGCAGGCGCTGGTGGAAACAAATGCCTGACTGTCCTGAGGACCAGCTGTGGACCTCAGGTCTACACAGAGCGCTGGACGTAGGCTAAATGACTGAGCTATCAAATCATTACAATTACAGACCCCCACCCTCTTTTTTTGAAAGATAAAAAAATCAACTGGGTTCTAAGACCTGCTTTGTGAAAGTATGCAGCAGCAGCAGCTCCAGGCCTGCCTCCTTTAGCAGTAATCACCTCAATGGGTCAAGGAAGCATTAAATAGCAGCTTTTAGACAACCATGGGTGGGGAGATTTCCCCGGGGGGGGCTGCCCCCGTTCTATGGCCTGATTCATTCAGGTATTTATGTGCAGCAAAATGACCCAAATCATTAATGAGTGACGTTCTCTGGCTGCTGGTGACTTCTTACCAAACCAAAGCATCCCACCTTCTGAAATATATAGTTTAGTTCTAAATGGGAAGGAGGCAACTCTGGACCAGTAGTTATATATAAACATAAACAAGTTTTAAAACAAAGTCCTGCCAAAAGCTTCCTCATTAAAAGCTAATTATTCTGATGATGAAAGGGTTAATTTTGTCACAGAATCTTTATAGTGATAATTCACTACATAAGACATATTTCACCCATTAAAGACTTCATATAACTTTAAGCTTGGAAAAAATAAGCTGCTTTAAGCACCTCTATCAGGAGGGTAGGACATTATATAGAATTATGAAAATAAACTTATAAATAAGATAATTGTTAAGTTTGGTGCTTTTCGTTCAGCCAAAGAATTTTACATAAATTACATTTATTGTTATTTTAGCTTGTTGCCTTTTTTCACCATGGGTGTATTTTTCATTTAACACATTAGACTGGAGAAATAGCTTTGGACGGGTTGTTCAGAAGTTGATGTTCATGACGCCTCCTGCGTCGAATCTGCAACCTGATCCTACTTCCTGTCTGGCTGGGTTACCCTAACCCTAACCCTAATCCTATCCTACCATGCAGAGACCCAGCAGATCCCAGTCTGTGACACTTTTTTCACCATGTGTCCAACAAGATGAGTTAGGAATCCAGTTTGTGTGGGTCAGATGCCTTTAGAACATCATGACAAGATGAAACAATGTCAGATTATAAGAAGTCAAAAAACAAACATCTATATTCCTCAAATATTTGAAATGAGCTGCAGTCACTGCCCCACAGCCACAGCTACCGACCTGCACACCATGCCTTTAAGAAGGAAGGCTCACACTGAGCCTGGTTCTGCTGGAGGTTCCTTCCTGTTCAAAGGGAGTTTTTCCTCTCCACTGTCGCTACAAGCATGCTTAGTGTGAGGGATTGCTGAAGAGTCAATGAGTCGATGCAATCAGCTGGTTTTCCTCAGATAGAAAACTTTGAATCAATCTGACTGGATGACATGATGTGAATTGGCTCTATAGAAATAAACTGAATAGAATAGAATTAGAAATGAATGAATGAATCAAATATGTGTATTTGTGAAAATTTAGACCGATCTAGCTCCATACTTACTTCTCTATCAACTATAATTGCAATTCCTAATAGTCCTGTTTTGAAAAAAGAACCTAAAAGTAAAAATATTCAAAAGATGAAAAGTCAGAAGCCGTCGGTCTGAATTTCCTGCAGCCTCTGACAGCAAGTCGGCCTATAATCCTCCTCCCATTTACCTGCAAACCGACTCCCAGCAACATTCATCCTCTGGACCAGCCCTTGCTAAGGAGGGTGACCTTTAGAATGGATTTGGGCTCGGCCCGGGCCGACAAAGATGATTGGCTCAGGTCGGAACCCCTCCCCACCCCCCACCCCCCCCACCCACACCTTTCCTTCTGCTGGATAGAGGGAGTCTGTGTCGACCATTTGCCTGGAGGCCATGTGGGGCTGCAGACCAACACAGGCTTGTCTAGACGTCTGGATGCTGCATGATTCACGTCCAAAACTCCATGAGAGGAAAACAGTGTAGGGATTGTCTTCTGACTTCAGCAGAAGTTTACTTTAGAGGCTTTGTTTGGAGCCAGAGAGGCTGTACAGCTGCAGAGGAAACAGATGGAAGAACTGAATGATGAAAATAAAAGAAAACTATTTGGTCCTTAAACTTAAGTCAATCTCACAACTATTAGTTTGAGTGTTAGGGTCGGATTCTTTAAAAGGCATTTCTTTTTTGTTTACTTTTAAGATCTAATTTAATGTTGGAAAAACTTGTAGATATTATTTCTATGTCCCAAATCCAGCAGACTTGAATTACTTCCTGTCTGCTGTAAGATAATATCGTCATTTGAACTAATATCTATAAAGTGGGAGTTAGGTCTAACATTATAATCCTATATTTCAAGAGAATAAAAACTGGTCTAAAATCCTATTAACTGATCTAATTGTGGTTAATTTTAAGAAAACAACATAAAATGAAATAGAATTATGGTAAATGACAGCATTCTATGGCTGCTTATTTCTACGCTTCATCAAAAATACTTTGATAGAGAAATGATAGAACCATGCAGGTGGTTCACAGGTTAATGGTTTATTTACAGATATAAACTTTAACATCATTTATATTTTACAATAGCATTCTTTGATCAGAATGAAGACGGTTTGAAGCCACTAACCGGTGAACTAACATCTTCATGCATTATTCTGCAAAACTCTGCCTTTCCTCATCTCGGCTTTAGGTTTACGAGTCCCAACAAGCTGCCGTCACAGAGCTGAGAAATTACTAACAGGAAGTGTTAAATTCAAGCATAAACAAAAAACACAAAACAAAAACATCAACTGCTTGGATTTCAGTTGGTAGAAAGAATAGACCTGCCTGCCCAGAAGTGCAGCAGAGGTTTTGGTTATTTCACGGACGCATTGCAACTATAAACATTTAGCAACAACCTTGGCAAGTCTGAACCTGCTGTGTGCTTCATTACCTGCCTTTGTGTCTCTCTAAATGTTTAAAATATGTATCATCTCAATTATACCGTCACATCCTAAAACAGGACTTTTCAATTTATTGACTTATTCCAACGCCACTGGGGCGACAGTGGTGTTGGATGTAGGAGTTTGCCCTCAAATCGAAGGGTTTACGGTTCAAGCCCCGACTCCGACTATCATTGTCTTGTGTCCTTGGGCAAGACCCTTCACCTGCGATGTCTACTGATGGTGGTCAGAGGGCCCGGTGGCGCCAGTGTACGGCAGCCCTGCTTCTGTCAGTGAGCCCCAGGGCAGCTGTGGCTACAATGTAGCTTGCCACCATCAGTGTGTGAGTGTGTGCATGAATGTAGTGTAAAGCGCTTTGGTCAAGTTTCCTAAATTGAATAAAGGCGCTATATAAGTACAGGACATTTACCATTCATAAACAAAGAAGAATAACTTTCTTATCCACTGCAGAGCTCGGTCGAGGTGGGTTTCAGTGCAAACATAATTTCTGTTATTGAGTGGAGAAGTTTTTAGAGAGGTTTCTGAATTATGAGTAGAAAAGTGCTACCAACATCTAGAAACAAAGGTGTTGATGGCAGCAGCACAGCTGATATTTCTCTCCAGGATGGAGTCACAGCCAAACAGGAACAGACCAGATGAAGCTACTATGAGAAAAAGCAGAGAGAGCAGAACGTTAGAGATTGAACTAACAGATTCTGCAGAGTGGGAGAATAGAGATAGAATGAAGCAGAATGATGAAAAAGGGGTCCCTATGTCCTCCAGCAGTCTAAGCCTATAGCAGCAGAACTATAGAGATAGATCAGGATAACCTGAGCCACTCTAACTATAAGCTTTATCAAAAAGGAAAGTTTTAAGCCTAGCCTTAAAAGTAGACAGGGTGTCTGCCTCACGGACTAAAACTGGTAGTTGGTTCCACAGGAGAGGAGCCTGATAACTAAAAGATCTGCCTCCCATTCTACTTTTAGAAATTCTAGGAACCACTAGTAAACCTGCAGATTGAGAGCGAAGTGCTCTGTTAGGAACATAAGGAACAATCAGATCTCTGATATCAGATGGAGCTTGGCCATTTAAGGCTTTATATGTGAGAAGGAGGATTTTAAATTCTATTCTTGATTTAACAGGAAGCCAATGAAGAGAAGCCAGGACAGGAGAGATGTGATCTCTCTTTTTCATTTTCATCAGAACTCTGGCTGCAGCATTTTGGATCAGCTGAAGGCTTTTAACTACAGTTTGTGGACTTCCTGATAGTAAAGAATTACAATAGTCCAGCCTTGAAGTAACAAATGCATGGACTAGTTTCTCAGCATCACCCCTGGACAGGAGATTGCTCATTTTTGCAATATTCCTCAGATGAAAGAAGGAAATTCTAGAAACCTCTTTGATCTGGGATTTAAATGACAGGTCCTGATCAAAAACAACACTGAGATTTTTTACTTTATTATCTGAAATCAGTTTAATCCCATCCAAATGAAGTGACTGACTAATCAGCTTCTTTTTCAGAGACTCTGGTCCAAAGACTATAACTTCTGTTTTGTCTGCATTCAGAAGCAGAAAGTTAAGAGTCATCCAGGTTTTTATGTCTTCAGACATGCCTGTAAGTACATCAGCACTTGTCGAGGACTAGAACCAAGCAGTTTTCCGTACAGCAGGGGTCTCAGGACGCAGCCCTGAGGGGAGCCTGTGCTTAGGGTGATGACATCAGAGGTGAATATGAATATGAGGTGACGTGTCTAATATTAACCTAAAGGACTGCATGTCAGATCAGTTCATCTCAAAAATGTCAGCTGCAGTGAAATCTCCTCATCTCAGCTATAGTCATTGATCAGTTTTTTGCAACATATTTTCAACAATGAAGCTTAATGTTAATAGTCAGCCTCTGAAAAATGTGCCAAAGGAATTAAAAATGATAAAGTGGAGATCAGTTCGTAGGCCTACATCCTAAGGCTTATGGGAAGTAAAGGCTGATCCTGTGAGATCAAAAGACGAGCAACAGTAAATAATCCTGCTGCAGAAGTTAATGCTGGACATCAGCCATGGACTGCAGAACAACGTGGCCTAATCTGATGACTAACATCTTTTTTTTTTTACATGAACTGATGGCTGTGCATCATTAACGTGAAGGTTAGTAGGCAGTGAGATGTGCAATGGAAGGCACAGGAGGCAGAGGGACGCATTAGGTAAAGTTCTAGAACAATCCTGGATCCTTTGACTGATGTTTATGGAACTTTAAGATGCACAGCCAATCAAAATCTGCTGTTAGACGTCTGTTAGACAGGTAACTTGGTGCTTACCTGGTGAACTGTAAAGTGCCTTTAGATGACGTGTTGGGAATTGGCGCTATATAAATAAACTTAATTGAATTAAATTACTTGTCCTCCATATTTTTCACCATTCAGTCCAATGAGCAGTTCTACGGTGAACATGCTTCCTGCAAGGTGCGCCTTCAGGTGGCTAAAGGTCAGCAAGAGGTTAACTCTTTGTGGCTGATGCAGAATCAGTAAATTAAATCTGATTGCTTGAACCAAACCTTCTTCTGTCATTCGTTTTACATCAGCCTTACATCAAAGTCCACCATAGACTCAGAACGCCTCTTTCTTCCTGCTTCTCTCGGATGTAAAGCTGATTAGACAGCAGAACGCTTCCGTCCCCCCCCCCCACTTTGACCTGCCAAAAGCTGCTAATTATAGACAGACCTTGACAGTATACCGCTTCATGGTCAGCTAATGCCTCCCACCTAATGTCTTGGGCCTTGTCATTATATGAGGAACACGGCTCCAGGTCCACTCTTTGTTTTCCTGCCCAGCCTTGCAGACGGCTGCTGGGGGAGGGGCTTGTGTGGGCGGTTCAGGCACACATTTAAAGAGCCTTATTGTGCTCTTTTATAAGTCTATAATTTTCCCTTGGCTGTCTACTGAAAACCAGGCCTTTAATTGCTTTATTGCCACATTGAAACTGGAATCTTATTTTTAGCTCTCAGGAGCGGCCGTTTGTCCAGACGTTCACTTCTGTGATGCTTTTGGTCACATATAGAAAGAATTTAAATTCATTTCAAAGAATCAAATAGAAAAGCCTTTAAATAAGCCATTCACTGAGACAATATGACATTTCTAAGAATTATTTTAAATTCATAAAACCCTGTGTTAATTTTAATTCATTAAAAAAATAAAAAATTAGAACACTGTTTTAATTTAATTAAAGTCCCTGTTTGATGCCATCATTTTAGGTCTTAGTGTAAATTAATTGCAAACATCTGAAATAAAGTATATTATTTAGTACTGAAAGTCTGAGCTTTGCAAAACAATTTAAAATGCTTCTAATGTGAGACGAAATAAAAGAACACGGCATAAAGGCAACAGAAATAAAACAGGAAAAATAAAATAAGAATAAAAGTGAATTATTATAATAAGATCCACCCGATCACTGGCGACCGTTTTTAAAGCGTTTACAACCTAAAACTCTGAAAACACGAAAATTACAACAGTTAAATTTTGCTTAGATTAGAAAAGCTTAGATTCTCCACAATTCAACCACTGACTTTGTTTTATCGACACAGCGAACATTAAAGCACAATTAACAGATATAGAAGCATGTCAAAATAGAAACATGACGCAGAGACACAGCAGCATCCCTTTGAAGGCGTCCAGAAGCCGATTCATAAATCAAATCTTCAATTATTTATGCTGCATTCGTCCGTCAGGATCCACAGATTAAAGGTAATCCAGCATATTAGTAGGAAAAATATTCCATGATGAGAAAATCGCCAATAACTTCCAGTTGTTGACATCAGAAAAGATAGCTGGTCACAGCTAATGCTCCGCATCTTGCTAATAAAGACTTCCTTCCTTAAACGTTTGCCGGATATTTTTCTTTATGTCGTCTTCTTATCAACAGGAACAAAGAGTCAGCATCCATCTTTTTATCACTCGATGTTATTCAGGGACTGCAGACGAAGTCTCACAAGCGCCAATCACACACTGATCGGTAGTTAATCACTAAATGATCTATACTTTATATAAAACGTTTCACAGTTAGAACTTCTTTTATTTTTGTTTAATATAATATATATATATATATATAAATACTTGCTTCATAAATGTTTTTGTAACTATCAAAATGCTTCAGTATTATTTTTTGGATTGAATAGCAGAATCTGGCACATTCTGCAGTTTTGGTTGACATGATGTAGATTAAATGTTAAACCATGACTCACGCCTTTTCTCAAGCAGGACTTTATTACTGCTGTTCAAAAAAACCTTGAGTCATGTTTGAACTGATGCAGTTTAGGCTAAACATTATTTTTATTTATATTTTCAGACATTAGGAGGTGTCAGCTTTAAATAATATATCACATGTAATTTGGGCTTAAAGTTGCTCAGTTATTTGCTTTTCCGTTTGGGTTTGCAGAATAGTCGATATATTGGTAAACCTTTGGCTGCGGTTAACCGTTATTTTTAATCAGTATGTGTGACTTTTTAAATACTTTATCATCATTTGAAAGTAATTAATCCTGACCAGAAAATCTTACTATGCAGAAATTTGTGGATTTCTTGTAGAAACGTTACCTCGCTGGCTTGAAACAATCAACTCTAGTTGAAACAGAACATTACAGTAGGAACGTCCTGCTTTGTTTCCTGGCTGTGCAGGAAGTGCTTCCAGACGCCATCAAGGAACCAAAGTGTCAGGTTCTGGACACTTCTGTGTTTTAATGTTTCTCATAGTTAAAATATTGTTTTAGGGTAAAGAACCTTATGCATTTGGCCTTGAATAAGAAAAACAGACTTCCTTTGTGAATCAATAAGCAGGTCAGAAAAGAAGAGGAAGACTGACCAACTGTGATCACATGTTTAATTCAATTCAATTCAGTTTATTTATATAGCGCCAAATTCACAACACATGTCATCTCAAGGCACTTTACAGTTCAACCAGATCATACAGTCAAATTGATACAAAGTTTTCTATCTAAGGAAAACCAGTTGATTGCATTGACTCATTGACTCAAATACAATCCCCCACACTAAGCATGCTTGTAGCGACAGTGGAGAGGAAAAACTCCCTTTTAACAGGAAGAAACCTCAAGCAGAACCAGGCTCAGTGTGAGCGGCTATCTGCTGAGGCCGACTGGGGTTCAAGGAGACAGAAGCAGAGATACAAGCAGCTGTAAAAGGCGGCCCCGTCCAGGAAACACACAGCCAGGCAGACGAGCTCCAAGGCAGCTCCCATGCCAGAGGATGAAGAGAGCACATCCACTCAGTCACGGTCAGAGAAACAGGACCACACTGGAAAACAGGCCGATCTCCAACATCTATAAACAAGGGTGTTGATGGAAGCAGCACAGCTGATGTTTCTTTCCAGGATGACGTCACAGCCAAACAGGAACAGACGAGGCAAAGCTACTCTGAGGAAAAGCAGAGAGAGCAGAAGGTTAGAGATTGAACTAACAGATTCTGCAGAATAGGAGAACAGAGAGAGAATGAAGCAGAATGATGAAAAAGGGGTCCCTATGTCCTCCAGCAGTCTAAGCCTATAGCAGCAGAACTATAGAGATAGCTCAGGATAACCTGAGCCACTCTAACTATAAGCTTTATCAAAAAGGAAAGTTTTAAGCCTAGCCTTAAAAGTAGACAGGGTGTCTGCCTCATGGACTAAAACTGGTAGTTGGTTCCACAGGAGAGGAGCCTGATAACTAAAAGATCTGCCTCCCATTCTACTTTTAGAAATTCTAGGAACCACTAGTAAACCTGCAGATTGAGAGCGAAGTGCTCTGTTAGGAACATAAGGAACAATCAGATCTCTGATATAAGATGGAGCTTGGCCATTTAAGGCTTTATATGTGAGAAGGAGGATTTTAAATTCTATTCTGGATTTAACAGGAAGCCAATGAAGAGAAGCCAGGATAGGAGAGATATGATCTCTCTTTTTCATTTTCATTAGAACTCTGGCTGCAGCATTTTGGATCAGCTGAAGGCTTTTAACTACAGTTTGTGGACTTCCTGATAGTAAAGAATTACAATAGTCCAGCCTTGAAGTAACAAATGCATGGACTAGTTTCTCAGCATCACCCCTGGACAGGAGATTTCTAATTTTTGCAATGTTCCTCAGATGAAAGAAGGA
This sequence comes from Cyprinodon tularosa, assembly GCF_016077235.1. NCBI lineage: Eukaryota > Metazoa > Chordata > Actinopteri > Cyprinodontiformes > Cyprinodontidae > Cyprinodon > Cyprinodon tularosa. The sequence goes on from NW_024039542.1 coordinate 82,311, forward strand.
AATTCTAGAAACCTCTTTGATCTGGGATTTAAATGACAGGTCCTGATCAAAAATAACACCAAGATTTTTTACTTTATTATCTGAAATCAGTTTAATCCCATCCAAATGAAGTGACTGGCTAATCAGCTTCTTTTTCAGAGACTCTGGTCCAAAGACTATAACTTCTGTTTTGTCTGCATTCAGGAGCAGAAAGTTAAGAGTCATCCAGGTTTTTATGTCTTCAAGACATGCCTGTAATCTATGTAATGGGTTAGCTTCATCTGGATTTATAGACAGATATAGCTGGGTATCATCAGCATAACAGTGGAAATTAATCCCATGCTGTCTAATAATTCTACCAATTGGGAGCATGTATAAAGTAAAGAGAATTGGTCCTAGCACTGATCCCTGTGGTACTCCACAGGTAACCTTTGAGCGTGTTGAAGATCTATCATTAACATGAACAAACTGAATTCGATCAGATAGATAAGATTTAAACCAGTCTAGTGCTGTTCCTTTAATTCCAACAAAATATTCAAGTCTTTCTAAAAGAATATTATGGTCAACTGTATCAAATGCAGCACTAAGATCCAACAGGACGAGCACAGATACAAGTCCATTATCTGAGGCCATGAGAATATCATTAGTGACTTTCACCAGAGCTGTTTCAGTGCTATGATGAGCTCTAAAGCCAGACTGAAACTCTTCAAAAAGTTCATTATGGTGGAAGTGATCGCAAACTTGTTTGGCAACTACTTTCTCAAGAATTTTGGATAAGAAAGGAAGATTGGATATAGGTCTATAATTGACCAAGTCATCTGGGTCAAGAGACAGTTTCTTAAGCAGAGGTTTAATTACAGCAACCTTAAAAGCTTTAGGTACATATCCCTGTAACAGAGATAGATTAATCACATCTAAAATGGAGGAGGAGATCAAAGGGATTACCTCCTTAAATAACCTGGTTGGAACTGGATCTAACATACAAGTTGAAGGCTTAGATGAAGACAATAATTTTGCTAATTCAGAGAGTTCAACTGGATCAAAGCAGTCTAAACCCGGTTCAGATTCCATGACTACCTCAGGTACAATCGCGGATAGAGGAGTGCTTATGATCTTATTTTTAATAAGATCAATCTTATTTATAAAGAATCCCATAAAATCATTGCTGCTAAGAGCAGGTGGAATGGACGGTTCAACAGAGCTATGGCTCTGGGTGAGTTTGGCAACTGTATTAAAAAGAAATCTAGGATTATTCTTATTCTCCTCTATTAATGAGGAGAAGTATGCTGCTCTTGCTTTACAAAGAGTCCTCTTATACAGCAGTAAACCATTTTTCCAGACTAGGAAGGACTCTCGCAGGCCTGTGGAGCGATATTTTCTCTCCAGTTTCCTAGCATTTTGCTTCAAAGTACGCAGCTCTGCATTAAACCAAGGAGCAAGCTTTCTATTTTTAACGGTTTTCATTTTCAAAGGAGCTGCGTTGTCTAAGGCAATACGCAGAGAACTAGCAACCCCCTCAACAAAATCATCAACCTGTGAAGGGGAATAAGCTAAGCTTTTGCACTCTGCAGCACTGCTCAGTGACACAGAGGAGAGAGAAAGTGAAGCAGATTCTTTAAAATTTATAACTGCACTATCTGATAAAGATCTACTAAAATTGAACCTTCTTTTGGGGGAGGAGAACTCTGTTAAAGTAATCCTGAAGGTTATTGGAAAGTGGTCAGAGAGGACAGGGTTGTGAGGAAATACTGTTATTTCTTCACATTCTATGCCGTATGTCAGCACAAGATCCAAAGTATGAAGATGAGAATGCGTGGGACTATTCACATTTTGAACAAAGCCAATAGTGTCTAAGATAGCATTAAAGGCTGCTCTTAAGCTATCGCCTTCAATGTCAGCATGGATGTTAAAATCTCCCACTATGATGACCCTGTCAGTATTTAATACCAAATCAGAAAGGAACTCTGAAAACTCATCAAAAAATTCAGAGTAAGGACCTGGTGGACGATACAAAGTTACAAAAAGAAGAGGTTTTCTTGCCTTGAAATTTGGATCAGGGAAATTAAGGGTTAAATGTTCAAAAGAGTTGTAGGTATTAACTGTTTTGGGAGTAATCAGTAAGTCAGACTGGAAGATTGTTGCTACTCCTCCTCCTCGCCCAGAACTTCTGGGGATGTGAAAATTTAAATAGCTTGAAGGAGTTGCCTCATTTATGCTCACATAATCCTCTTGCTGCAGCCAGGTTTCTGTAAGGCAAAACAAGTCAATGTGATTATCACAAATCAAGTCATTAACTAGTAGACTTTTAGAGGAAAGCGATCTTATGTTAAACAGACCGCATTTAATTGTTTTAACTTTTTCCCCAATTGGAGTTATTTTGATTTTAATTAGATTATCATGATTTACTCCTTTGGGAATCTTTGCTAATTTATTAGATTTTGGTCGTGGGCAAGACACTGTCTGGATGGAGTAAAGAGTGGGTAACAGTAGAGAAGCTGCAGAGATGTGTGTTAAACTACAACTCTGCTTCCTGGTCTGCACCCTGGGTGGTCAGGGTTTTGGAGGACTAATAAATGTGGCCAGAATCCTAGAAAGAAGAGCTGCACCATCCAAAGTGGGATGGATGCCGTCTCTCCGAATCAGACCAGGCTTTCCCCAAAAGGATTGCCAATTATTAATGTAGCCCACGTTGTTTTCAGGACACCACCTAGACAACCAGCGGTTGAATGACGACATGCGGCTAAACATGTCATCACTGGTCAGATCAGGGAGGGGACCAGAGAAAATTACGGAGTCCGACATTTTTTTGGCAAACTTACACACCGAAGCAACACTAATTTTAGTGACCTCCGATCGGCGTAACCGGGTGTCATTACCACCAGCGTGAATAACAATCTTACTGTATTTAACCTTATCCTTAGCCAGTAGTTTCAGGTAGGATTTGATGTCGCCCGTTCTGGCCCCCGGCAAACATTTGACTATGGTCCCTGGTGTCTCTAATGCCACGTTTCTGACTATGGAGCTGCCAATCACCAGAGTGGGCTTCTCAGTGGGTGTGTCACTGAGTGGGGAAAACCGGTTAGAAACGTGAACGGGTTGGTGGTGACCAGTGGGCAGAGATCCACGACTACGCTTTCTGCGTACAGTTACCCAATCGCCTGGCTGCTCAGGCACTTTTGGAGGACAGCTACGTGGGGGGCCTACTTTAACTCCTGGATGTTCAACAGCCTGAAGCCTGGATTCTAACTCTGACACCCTTGCCTCCAAAGCTACAAAAATACTACACTTATTACACATCCCATTATCACTAAAGGAGGCAGAGGAATAACTGAACATCTGACACAGAGAGCAGGAGAGAGGAGAGGAAGAAGGAAGAGTTGGAAAAGAGTCAAGGGAGGGAGAGAGAGAAGCCATAGCAATGCTAAGCTAGCGCTAGCCTAGGCTAGCTACTCCTTGCTATCAGAAATAAAACCGTGTGAAACTGACAAGTGCTCAGTAGAAAAGTGCAGCAGAAGGGGCTGTTTTAAAGTAGTCAGTTAGAGTTACTTAGATACAGAGATATCACAGAGAAAATAACTTAACTTCAGATGGAGATCCTCTGAACAGCTGCACACTCAGTTAATCCAAACAGGAAGTGAACAGGTCCAGTTTAGTTAAATACTGGATCATCCATGACAGAAAAACACAGAAGAACACCTATTTCTATACTTCCTATGTCTATGCTTCCTATGTCTATGTTTCCTATGTCTATGTTTCGTACAGACTGGCCCCGTCAGCTCGGTCTGCAAACCGCATGATGACTGGAAATGAAAGTGAGGATGACTGAAGACCCCCCAGCGAAGTGCAGACCACTGGAGCCATGGCGGAGCCCTCCGCAGACAGAAAAGGCCTGGGGCAACTGTGTTTCATGTTGCGCTGGTTGCCCCAAAACAACAACTTTGCTCAGAGTTGCTTTGACATGTTGACTTAAAAGACATTGGAAAAAAAATCAAAGGAAAAAAATCTCTCTGCCTGAAAAATCATCAACTGCTTCAGGCCAGATTGAAAGATAGAAACCTGCATTTCCTTTAAATAAATGAGCCTGATGTGTTAAGATTAGAGAAGCTTCGGATTCTAACCACCCGTTTTTAATCTAGTGCTAAAAGATTATTTGCTAAATTTGGCTCATAAAGCAAACACAGCGGTTTCTGGCTGGAGGCTTCAATTAGTTATGACTTGAGTGATGCTTGAATTGGGGATTTTCCAGCTGTCTGCGTTCAGCATGGAACAGTTGCAAAGTGCTTGATAGGATTTATAATAAAAAATAACTAAATCAGTTATGCTCCTCAGTGACGGGCAGTAGAAGCATGATTAATGCAACTTGATTTATTTATTTCACCTGCAGGAAACCTGATGTTAAAGCTTAAGGAAGCTCTGTGTCTGAATTGCTAACAGGTTTTTGGTAACAAGAAATAAACAAAAATATCTGCTTAGTTTCTGCAACTGGATGAAGGTTTTCACATAGAAGTAGGAATAATCGGCATGTTTGTTCTGTTTAATGGAATCAAATAACTGTTTCTGATTAACAGTAATAAATAAATGAATCCATTTAGTTCTGAACTCTGCTTTTCACTTTTTTCTCTTAAAATGTTAGCAGACGTAATGTTAGCTTAAAAACTTGTACTGCCTGTCAGCCTGATTAGCTTGTGCTAAAGTGTCTCCTTTAGTTTGCTTCAGATGCAGATTACTGACACCTCATTTGATCATTGACCTCATGAGTCAAACACAGAGGGACATTTAACAGAAACTACAGCAAAAGATCTGGAAATATTTAGAAAACTTTTTCTATGATTACATTTTTATGTGATGTGTTCTCCCTAAAAAATATGTGACAAAAACACAAAAGGTAGAATCATTAACGAAAACTTAAAAAAAAGAGGTAAAAATAACAGAGTTAAGTCCAGTGAGAGAAACCGTCACGCATTTTAACCAGAATGTGACTTTCTGAAGCCTTAAGGAGAAAAACGTCCCCGGGTGTGAATATTTAACCATTTAAAGTTAGTTTTGGTATTTGATCCAAAATCCTTTTCATGTTTATTTTCTATAAAAGTGATGGCAGGTAGCTGTGGGTCTGCTATGACACTGAGGATCACTAAATCACTATTGGCTAATTTTGGTTTTTATGGCCACAGGGCCAATTAGGCAGGTGAGCAGGAGCAGAGGAGAAAACCCAACCATCAGTGCCAGGATTATGACAGAACCCCCCCCTCAAGGGCGGATTCCAGACGCCCCAACGGGCTGGTCTGGGTGATCTCTGTGGAAGGCCCTGACCAGATCCCTGTCCAAGATAAAACGGGCGGGGACCCAGGACCTTTCCTCAGGCCCGTAACCCTCCCAATCGACCAAATACTGGAGGCCTCTGCCTCTCCGCCTAGACCTAAGAAGCCGATGGACAGTGTAAACCGGGTCACCGTCAATGAATCGAGCTGGAGGTGGTGACCTGGAGGTGGGAAAAAACCTGGAGGTCTTAACGGGTTTAACCCTTGACACATGAAAAGTGGGATGGATTCTCAAAGATCTAGGGAGGTTGAGGCGGACTGCCACCGGGTTCACGACTTTGGTAATGGGGAAAGGCCCAATAAAGCGGGGAGCCAGCTTCTTACAATCTACCTTGAGGGGCAGATCCTTAGTGGATAGCCAAACCCTCTGCCCCACCTGGTAAGTGGGCGCCGGAACCCTCCGGCGGTTGGCAGCCCTAGCTTGTCCAACCAGCGCCTTAGTGATGGCCCTCTGGGCCCTACGCCAAGCCCGCTGACACCTAAGTGCAGAAAGGTGGGCGGAGGGAACCCTAGACTCCCTCTCCTGTATGGTGAACACCGGTGGCTGAATACCGAACACTACATAGAATGGGGAGAGTCCAGTGGTGCTAGAGGGAGTAGAGTTGATGGCATGCTCAATCCAGGGAAGTTGGCTAGCCCACTTGGAGGGATCTGATTCACAGAGGATGCGGATCTTAGTTTCAATTTCCTGGTTGGCCCTCTCTGTCTGACCATCTGTTTGGGGGTGAAAACCAGATGAGAGACTGACAGAGACCCCTAACAATGAGCAGAACTCCCTCCAGAACCGGGAGACAAACTGGGGGCCCCTGTCAGAGACAATGTCAGTGGGGAGACCGTGGAGCCGAAAAACCTCACGAATGAGGACCTCGCCCATTTGCTTGGCTGAGGGCAGTTTTTGTAAGGGGACCAAGTGGACCATCTTGGAGAACCTGTCTATAACAGTGAGAATGACACTGAAACCATCAGAGCAGGGCAACCCGGTGACAAAGTCCATAGCAATGTGGGACCAAGGCCGGGACGGTATAGGCAAAGGCCGGAGATAACCTGAGGGGGGTCTTTTAGAGGCCTTGGATTGGTTGCAAAGAGCACAGGCTGCCACGAACTCCTGCACATCTACAGACAGAGAAGGCCACCAAAACTGAGTCCGAACAATGTTAATGGTCTTGGAAATACCTGGGTGACAAAACAAGTGGGAACAATGACAGAAATCCAAGACCCTCCCTCTAAGAGCAGCAGGAACAAACAAACGGTCTGTAGGGCAGTCACTGGGGGAAGGCTGGTTGAGGAGAGCCTGTCTTACCTCCTTCTCAATGCTGACCTTCATAACTGCAAACCTCACCGAATCCGGTAGGACAAATTCCTCAGCACCGCTGGAACCATCCCCTTCCACCTCAAACACCCTAGACAGAGCATCAGGCTTAACATTCTTGGATCCAGGTCGGTAAGAAAGGGAGAAATTGAACCGACCAAAAAACAGTGCCCATCTTGCCTGCCTGGGATTAAGTATTTTGGCAGACTTCAGATACTCCAGGTTCTTATGATCGGTCCAAACCAGAAATGGAGTACTGGAACCCTCTAGCCAGTGTCTCCACTCCTCCAAAGCCAACTTGACTGCTAATAACTCCCTGTCCCCGACATCATAGTTCCTTTCAGCAGGTGATAGCTTCTTGGAGAAAAAAAGCACAGGGGTGAATCCTCCCATCCCTGGCTACCTGACTAAGAACTGCCCCAACCCCAGAACTAGAGGCATCCACCTCGACAATAAATTGCCTCTCAGGATCGGGGGAAACCAGAACGGGTGCAGAGGTGAAAGCGGCCTTGAGCTTCTGAAAAGCTCGATCTGCCTGATCTGACCAACAAAAACTGACCTTCGCAGACGTTAATGTATGAAGGGGTGCTGCAACCTGACTAAAATTCCGGATGAACCGGCGGTAGAAGTTGGCAAACCCCAAAAACCTCTGGAGTTGCTTCCTATCTCTAGGAACCGGCCAGTCGGTGACTGCACGAACCTTCAAGGGGGTCCATGGAAATCTGGTCAGGGGAGACGACAAAACCCAGAAAAGAAATGGAGTTCACATGGAACTCACACTTCTCAGCCTTAACAAACAACTGGTTTGTAAGAGGCGAAGAAGAACCGCTCTAACATGTTGCTTGTGGGACTCCAAATCCCGGGAATAAATGAAGATATCGTCTATGTAAACAAAGACGAAGTGTCCCACCATGTCCCTGAGTACGTCGTTTACAAGGTTTTGAAAAACCGCTGGTGCATTGGTGAGCCCAAAAGGCATCACCAGGTACTCATAGTGGCCGGTGGGAGTGTTGAATGCGGTCTTCCATTCATCCCCCTCCCGGATACGAACCAAGTGGTAAGCATTACGGAGATCTAGCTTGGTGAAAACCCTGGCCCCCTGGATCTGATCAAAAGCTGTATTAAGGAGGGGAATGGGGTACCGATTCTTAATCGTGATGTCATTGAGCCCCCTGTAATCAATGCAGGGCCTGAGGGATCCATCCTTCTTCCCGACAAAAAAGAAACCCGCCCCAGCTGGTGAGGAGGAAGGACGGATGATACCAGCCCTGAGGGACTCTGAGATGTACCTCTCCATGGCCTGGGATTCAGGGGCTGACAAAGAGTATAGCCTGCCCCTAGGGGGTGTGGAACCGGACAGTAAATCAATCCCACAATCAAAGAGTCTGTGGGGAGGTAGGGCTGTGGCCTTACCCTTATTAAATACCTCCCTGAGATCATGATACTCCACTGGGACTCTAGACAGATCCGGGTAACACTCAGAGTCCTTGCTGTGTACAGGCGTCTCAGACCTAGCCGAGCGTAAGCAAGATGCAGAACAGGAAGTAGACCAACCCAACACTTCCACCCTACGCCAATCAATGTGTGGGTTGTGCCTAGATAACCAGGTAGAACCTAAAATAACAGGAACCTGAGGAGAGTCTATAATGAGAAAAGTTATTAGCTCTACATGGTTATCACCCACCACCAGCTCTAAAGGTTCAGTCACGAGGGATGAATTATTAAGCTGGTGCCCATCAAGAGCAACTACCTTATGAGAGTCTGGTGTGGGGAACAGCTTGATGCCAAGTCTCCTGGCCAGGTCCCCGTCCATGAATTCAGTATCTGCTCCGGAGTCCAGGAAGGCTGAAAGACTGTGGGTGAGTGCACCAACAGACAGGGTAACAGGTAGCAAAAACACTGGGGAGGCAGATAGTCTGGCTCGACTCAGCAGGATCCTCCCCTCCCCTACTGAGCCTGACCTTTTACTGGGCAGCGATCTGACCAATGTCCTTCTCCTCCGCAGTAGAGACAGAGCCGGAACCTGTAGCGGCGCTCCCTCTCCTCCTGGGAGAGGCGTGAACGACCCAACTGCATGGGCTCCGGACCAGAGGAGCGAGGGGGTTCCGGAGCTCCTCCACGGTCCTCCAAAATTGCTGTAGAAGGGAAGCGGCGGGCAGGAGGGGCCCGCTCCCTGCGTCGCTCCTGAAGGCGAAGGTCAATCCTGGACGCTAACTCCTCGAGCTCCTTCAGAGAGTAAGCATAGTCCCGGTTTGAGAGCTCGTCCTTGATCCGATCTCCAAGACCCGAGATGAAGATGTCCATCAGAGCAGCCTCATTCCATGGACTCTCTGCAGCTAACAGGTGGAAGTCAATTATGTACTCAGACACAGATCGGTTACCCTGCTTCAGAATCAATAGTCCTCTAGAGGCCTCTCTGCTGGGCAGAATTGGGCTGAAAACACGGACTAGCTCCTCAGAGAACCCCTCATAAGAATCACAGTGGAATGAGTCGTTTTGCCACTCCGACGTCCCCCATAACTTTGTTTTACCAGCCAGAAGCGAAATTACATATGCCACCTTGGCTCGTTCTGAAGGGAAAGCGGAGGGCTGCAGCTCGAACTGAATTTCACACTGGGTGAGAAAGGCTCTACACTGTTCTGGATCGCCCCTGTAAAGCTCTGGGGTGGATAGACGCGGTTCCCGATAGGGCAAGGCCGCAGGTGGGGGCGTTGACTGAGGCGCGACTGAAGGGGATGCAGCTGCAGGAGCTGAAGCCTGGCTGCGAAGGTGAGCGAGGATCTCAGTGACCCCTGCCTCAAGCTGAGACACCTTCTGGTCTATTACTTCGCGCCAGGAGTTGTCTGCTGATGGGTCCATTATTTGGTCAGATTATTCTGTAACGGGAACTGAAAGTTGGACCCAATATTCAGCAGACAACAGAATGTTTCAAAACAGGTTTATTTAAAAAATAACTGAAAGAGGACGATGGAAACTCCTCAGAGCGGGTTCTCTGATTCTCTGCTGAGACAGGAAACTCAGGTCAGTGACAAGAATGAAGAGTGGAGAAGACAAAAAGTCACTGACCTGGTTGAGAGTTCAGTTCGAAGCTCAGAGAGGAGAAACCCAGGGGGAGACAGTCCACCGCTTGCAGTCGTTACCGCTTCAAAGAACAGTGCGTGGGGGAGCCGGCGCCAGCCAACGGCAAGCGAGCTGAAGTGTCCGTGAGGGATTATGCGAAGCCGATATCCAGTCCAGAGCAGTGTCAGAAACCATGAGATCCGAGAGCCGAAGAGGTATCCAGGGAAAATCCAAGCCGAGGTCAGAAAAACAGTCCAAGTTCGATAACAGGCTAAATCCAGGCAGTCAGGCCAAAAACCAAACTAAGCAGGGCAGACAGGGAGAAAGGCAAAAACCAAAAACATATGGGCAAAAAACTTCCACTGAACAAAACACTTACTTGATAGCTGAGTAACTCACACAGAGACAGGTTGAATAATCTGACACTGATGGCAGGAAAGCAAACAGCCTAAATAGCTGCAGGGACCAGGTGAATCAGATTGGCAGTAATCAGCCACAGGGCCAATTAGGCAGGTGAGCAGGAGCAGAGGAGAAAACCCAACCATCAGTGCCAGGATTATGACAGTTCTGTTTAAAATCAGTCATACAATCGTCTGAAAGCCAGTTTGCATTACTCAAAAATTTCAGCTAAAAATACTATAAAAACAAGTTTTTAAGTAAATACAGGATAGGAAAATAACAAAGCTAAACATTTAGTTTTATTTAACATTAGATTTTCCGTAACATTCAATTCCGAATATGAAAGTTTCATTAGTCCTTTTAGGATAAAAATGTCCTCACATTTCCATTTTATTCCTTTTTTCAGAAGAAACTTCCATTAAAGAAAATGAGGGACTATATTTAACCAAGTTAAACCGGTTTAGAAGAAACATTCAGAGGTTGAACTTTAAAGCCAAAATAGCTGCAACAGTCTTTGAATGTCATGAATCTTATACTTACAACATCAATGTATATCGTCTCATCCTGATAATTAAAAGTGTCTTTTTATTATGCAGATCTATATTAGAGACATAAAATAAAAAATGGAGCATACCTAATTTTGACAAAAAGTACAGCTAAAAACTACTGGAATAATGTGATTATTATGGTTAACAACTAATTCATATTTAAATGATGTTTCATAAAGTAGCAGAAATATCATATTTCTAAAAAATATCAATATATATCAATTTCTATGCATTTCAGATTTGGTTGCACGAATCACTATGTTAATGCAGCCCTAAATAAACCCTGCATCAAACGCCATAGAACCCTGAGGATCTCAGGTTGACTGTTGTCAGCTGACTCACCAATCAGGTGAGATTAGTGAACCGGCTTTGGTGCTTCTGGCAGTCAGGATTCACGCCAAGTCCTGCTGGTAAATCAGCATCTGCATCAAACTTCCCAGCAGGGAGAAACAGGAATGCCTCTAAAATCCCCTGATTAATGTTGCTAACTACATTTATCTAAGAAGAACAACTTTGAACCTCTAAGCAACATTTTCTTTCTTAGCAGGTAAGAAAACATAAGAGAAGTAAAAACCAAAGACATCTGAACTGTCTTTGCTACAGAATGAGATTCATCTGTGTGAAATAGATGTTCGTTAATAATCCTACGTATTTATTTATGCTGCTAGTAAATATACAGGATAATATTCTAGTTGTCTGAAACACTAAATATTAGGTTCTCATTAAATTGAAGCAAAAATGATCAAAATTACAGGAAATAAACGTTGGCATATCTATATAGAAATAAATGTCACTTTGTCATAAGGAGGTGGAAGAAAAACTTTTTCAATGTTCAAAATTTCTGCTTCTCTCAGCAGTAGTCCAATTTCTGATGTGATTCATCAAACGGTTAAAAACAAGCGCTCACTTGATATTAAGGACACCTGTGTCACCCGAGGCTCTGCAAGAACAAACAAGGCTCCAATCTAAAGCTGACTGCAGGCTGTTGACTGCGATTCAAAGTCTTCAAGGAAGGAAGCAAAGAACAGAAGAAATACAGCCTGAAAGAAAAGAGAATTAAGAATATTTAAATATTTATGTATATGAACACATAAGGAAAAATTCAGTCCACAAATAACCTTATTAAACCAAAAATGTTGATTATGATGAAATATGAAAAAAATATTTTTCATATGTCATCATAGGAAGGTGGAACTAAACTAAAAACTTCCCGACTGCATCATGGAAGGAGGCCGTTCCAGGGGGAACCAGAGGCAGAGCTGGCAGGAATCAGCTGAGGAAGGTTCTCAGGCATCCAGGTCAGAGTCATTCCGTAAAAATGTAAAAACATCCACTGGACTTGGTTTCCAAGGTCTGAAGACGTTTCGCTTCCTCTCCAGTAAGCTTTCTCATTCTAATGTCTGGATCCGCAGTGAGTCTTTATAGACAAAGCCTGGTATCGCTGGGAAACATGCAAATGGAACCGATGAATGGGTCGTTTGGTTCCATTGTTAGCCTGTAATACCTGAACCTGTCTATGATTGTTAAGGGTCGGTCATTAAAGGGGGGGGGGGGTTCCGTTAGGGGGGGGGATTGTCTCCTGTAATACCTGAAACTTGTCTATGATTGTTAAGGGTCGGTCGTTAAGGAGGTGTTGTTCACCGGCTGGAGCGGGTAGGTCCCTCGTTCCTCTGTGATGGGGTGGGGGGGTGATATCTGGAAAGGATCATCAATTCAATCAATTCAGTCATAGAGAGGATCCCTATATATATATATATATATATATATATATATATATATATATATATATATATATATATATATATATATATATATAGCTAAGATCCTATGGGACTTCAAGATCCAGACTGACAAACAGGTGATGGCTAACCAACCAGACATCGTGTTGATCGACAAACAGCAGAAGAAGGCAGTAGTGATAGATGTGGCAATCCCAAGCGACAGCAACATCAAGAAGAAAGAACACCAGAAGCTTGAGAAATACCAAGGACTGAAGGAGGAGCTAGAAAAGATGTGGAAAGTAGGAGCAGCAGTGGTGCCAGTGGTAATGGGAGCACTGGGGGCTGTGACCCCCAAACTGGGAGAGTGGCTACAGCAGATTCCAGGTAAAACATCAGAGGTCTCTGTCCAGAAGAGCGCAGTCCTAGGAACAGCTAAGATACTGCGCAGAACCCTCAAACTCCCAGGCCTCTGGGAGAGGACCCCAGCTAGAGGATGACACATACCACCCTACCAGGGGGGAGAAAACAGTTTTTTTTTTATATATATATATAGATTATGGGTCTGACATGACATACAGTGTTTGTCACATTTTTTCCTCTTATAAATACATATACTGTATATTTATAGAAAAAAGCGCTGATGAATTAATGTCATGCCCCAGAAACGAGAAGCTGTTGAGAAAAAAGGTTAAAATCCATAAAAAAGAACTTCTAGATCTGCTTCTTTTTCTATGTCTGCTTCTGTCTCCTTGAACCCCAGTGGGCCTCAGCAGATGGCCGCTCACACTGAGCCTGGTTCTGCTGGAGGTTTCTTCCTGTTCAAAGGGAGTTTTTCCTCTCCACTGTCGCTACAAGCATGCTTAGTGTGAGGGATTGCTGAAGAGTCAATAAGTCGATGCAATCAGCTGGTTTTCCTTAGATAGAAAACTTTGAATCAATCTGACTGGATGATCTGGTTGATCTGGATCTATAAAGTGACCTGAGATGACGTTGACTTTCATTGTTCTGAAAATGTTTGCACTCTTCTGACCTGAAAAAGGACTGATGGCTGTTAGAGCGGCTGACTGTGGTGAACCACTGGATGCTTCCACATATATATTTTAGTCAATATCAGAGAGAGATGAAGCAGAGTCAGAGGAAGAAGGTCAAATTCCACGGATGGTGCAGCTCTGCGGAGTTTAGCCAGTGGAGGACGTCATGACCTGATTGATTCCAACCCTAAAATCTGTAGTGACACATTTATTCCACCTTATAAATTTACCAGAAAATTATCTGAAATCAGAGGCAGTCTGACTTTTGCTGAGTTTTTATGAAGACATTTTGAAAAGTCTTTTCCTTTGAAAAGAAAACAGACAAAGAGGTGAAAATCCCATCAGATCAGCAGCATCTGAAATCCTCAGAGCAGCCAGTCAGGCACCAACCATGCAACGTTCAAGGTCCTTCAATCCCCTTTCTCCCCTTTTCTGAAGCTCCGTTTGAACTGCAGCAGATCGCATTTATCCTGTCTGCATGCCTAAATGCTGTGAGCTGCTGACATGTGAGTTTGCTTGATTAGAAATTTGGTTTAACAAACAGTTTGTCCATAACCTATAATCTCATGTATCAGTGAAGCTATTTACCACATCTGTGTAATAAAGATGAACAGAACCTGTTTGGGCGACAGCCTCCTCTATGGCAGCCCTTTCCGTTTGACCTTATGCTGTTTTTGCAATCAGCCGTCAACCAGAAATTTTCTAATTTGTAAACATTACTGTTTCTGAACGTCCCTTTCTGAGTCAATTCGGCTCAATTTTTGACTAAAATTTAAGAAAGATTAATGCCCATTCAATTCACAGTTGTCTTTTATATTTCTTTAATCACAATAGAATATACAAAGTTGTTCAATATTAAAATGTTTTTCTTTTTCCATTGTTTTTTATTTGACAGAAAAACACTTTAATGCCAAAACTGCAAGTAGAAAATCATCCTTGCAGGAGTAACGGCTTAAAGGTGCAGAAGCAAAACATTTCCAGCAAACTATATTTCTGAACACACACCTTTAAAACACATGAATGCGCATGCAGTCTGCAGCACGTCTGCGCAGCCGAGCAGCTGCTGGCAGGGAGACAAGCAGCACTGATGATGCAGAGCGCTGTGATCTGAAACAGTTAATTAACTTCTGCTGCTCCTGCAGCTTTAGGTGTGAACGTAGCATAACGGCGGCTAGCTTCCAGCCATGGTGTCCTGCACGAGCAGTGGGGGGGCGATTCGTTCATGTGTCAGGGTACGCGCACACGGGGGAGGGACAAGCAGATGACCATGATTGACGTGTCAGGAACCAATCGTGTACAACGGAGCGTCATTTGTGATTGGTTGGGGTTATTCATTGATTTCTCGCTGTAGCGGGGGCCATTTATTTTAGTTTCACTTCCAGACCTTCTATTTCACTGCTTGCTAAGAGGCTGAAGGGAGATCTTTAACCCACATGGTAAAAAATGCATCAGAAAATATCTCCTACTGCACCTTTAAGTCAAAATCCACCTATTGGTAATCAGTCGGTGGATTGTTGAAGCCTCATAACACAAATACGTTTACTTTTCTATCCATAGACAAGAGAAAGTTGGTTTTATGCTTTATTGGGGATTATTTATATGCTGTAAAAACTTCTATTTGACTCTTTGCCAAACTCCCATGTGCTGGAAGGACATCTGACTGATATCTAAACACAGGTCATTGTTGAAGCACCGATGATGGAGAGCAGTTCCTGTTAGAGCAGGAGAAGGCTGCATCCTCCAGGCTGAGACCAAAAACATCAGGTCTATTCTTTACATTTAAACTATTACAAGGAGAAAATTTTAAATTCATTTAAAATGGGTCATTGGTCAACTACAGCATTTTTTGGGAGATAAATTGTTTCCAATCTCTGATTTGAACTGATTATAAGTTGCAGCGCAGTTGTTTGATAAATCTAACTTTCAATTTAAGCAAAAAAACTTTTTATGCGTATTTTATGCCGTAAAAAGTCTTCAAGTTTTTCCTGAAAAACAAAAACAGCAAAGCAACCATTGGGACTGTGGTGAAAAGTGAAAGCCAATGTTTGTGGTTGCCTAGTGGTTAGGGCATAGAGTTTAGAAACTAGAGGTCCTTAGTTCAGGCCCCACTGCCACTCTGGGTCCCTGAGCCAGACCCTTAACCCCACACTGCTCCCAGGGCGCCGCACTATGGCAGCCCACTGCTCCCCAAGGGGAATGGGTTAAATACAGAGGTGACTTTCTCCAATGTGAGATAAATAAAGTTCAATCTTATTGTCGGTAGTTTGAGTCTCATTATTAGAGGCAGGAGGATAAAGAAGACATAAAAACTGAGACATTTCCACCGGCAGAGACGGCAGCTCTTACTGCTGTTTCGATATACTAAGACCTTTACCTCCATCCATTCCCTCCCAAATGGCGCTGAGCACATGACCCACAGTCCATCCTTTCTAACAATGCCTCCCCCAGACAGACTGACACACACCAGGCATTAACCTACTGGATGCTCCCCCCCTGCTTTCATCCTTTTGTTTGGTGGCGCAGATCAATTTCCTGCGGCTTTTCCAGGCAACAGCAGGCGAGCTGCGCGGCTGCCTCACGCCCACCGACACAATGTTAAAGAACAGGTTAGAAATGTTTCATATAGATTGTGTGTATAGGCGTTTGCTTTCATCCAGCAGCAGCTGCGGTCTGCATGGTTTCACATGACAGACCTCCATGCCGACGTCTGCAGGCTCCATCCATTGTGAAGGCCCGGCTCTGATTACAGTAGAACGGCTCTTTATTGGTTTGGACATCTGGAAAACTATTTCTAGATTTGAGTAGAGATCAAAAATATTCAGCATTTTATAAGGTATATATTTAACTGTTTGTTATCCAGTTTCTGAATATTTTTGGTTAAAAAATATTGATTTGACAGAAACATTGAGGTACTGAATGTGGATTGGATATAAATGTTAAGAAAGAATAAGATCTGTATTTCTATAGACACTGTTTTAATATGTCCACTAATGGCCACAATTATTGGCAAATAAATTTTAAATGTGAAATCAAATTCATCTTCATTGCAGCAGAAAAATCTGACATTAAGTTATGAAATAAACTTAAACATCTACTGGATGTGGAAGTTCTACTCGTTATGGTTTAAACCTTTAAACCGACTTCCAGAAACACTGCTATGCTGTGTGACGTCTACACCTTCTTTCTGTACATGCAGGTTCTGGTTGGGCCTGTGAGGCGTTCAGTCTGATGGCAGCTCCATCTAGTTTGAATCACCAAGCAGAAAACAATAGATTGCAGCTGTCATGATCTGGCCTGTTTGCTCCTCCTTAATTAGTCATTCCTTTCACCTGTCGTTTTCCCTCCCTGCCTCAATTATCATTTATTCCTCTCACCTGTTTCCTCTGGTTTATATTCAGTTCAGCCTGAGCATTCAGGGCCAGATCATTACTTGTCTTTCTGTCAGTCTTTCTGTTCAGTTTGATTTCATGGTTCATGTCCTGGATCCTAGCAGCCAGTGGAAAGAGGGTTTTGTGTTTGTCTCGTCTCCTGATCGTCCACTGTTCCTCCCCTGTGGAGTCCTCTGGGTTTTTGGCTCATTATGTGGGGAGGTTCAGTTTTTATGCAGTAAGCCTGGCTCCAGGGAGGAGACTAGTTTAAAGTCCTGCATCAAGTTCCGGTTCCACGTCCTGTCTCGGCTACCCTCTTCCACTGAGCCTGCCTGTCTGCACCTGATCCTGTCTGCACCTGTGCGTGAACACCTGGACATGCTTCTGGTCCCAGTCAGACTCTGAACCCTGCTGGGAGCCTGTGGATGCCTGGAAGTCTGGATCCTGCCTGTTCTGTCTGTTCCTGCCTGATCTGGATTCTGTTCCTGTCTGTTCTGGATCCCTGACCAGGATCGGCTTCCAGCATGTCCTCTGGGACTGCAGCACTGGGGACATTCTTGGTCTGGACTGTTAAACCAGGTAAGTGGCCAATTCAGATAATCATCTCCTGTCCAATGATCGTGGTCACTTACCTGTGTTTCTCCCACTACAGAGTGTCTGAGATTGGGCGGTGTCCGCGAGCCACAGCTCCGCTTTAGTTTTTGTTAATTTAATAAACCTTTTTGAACTTTCCTACTTACTGTCTCTCCTTGAATACTGGGTCCATCTATCCCCGGTTCAAGCCAGCAGCAAAACATCAGAATCCAGCATCGATCTCTGCAGTGTGAAGGAATCCTTATCCACTGACCACCAGGCAGGGATGAGGGACCGGAACACGCAGTGGGAACAACAATCTGTCCATAAAAACTCCCAGGATGCCTTTCTGCCGGGCTGTCAGGGCCTGAACATAAATGACATTTTTAGGATTTTCCACAACTGTGTATAAAGTTATTCAGCATAGTTCTACTTCTATTTTCAGCAGGTATTCTCATGGTTACACGGTTCCCAGCCTTAGATGGAGATTTTAAGGCCTTCATCTTAGAGTTTTTATCCAATCGTTTCTAGCAGAGTCTGAAATCTGCACCCAGGCCTTCAAATCAACAATCAGTGCGACTGTAGCTTAAAGTGAATGAAACTCTAGTGTTGACCAATCAGCTTTGGATTTACTCCTGCATGCCCAGAGACAACTAGCAGGACTGAATCTATGCCACCAAGAATTGAGGCAGTTCTGAAGGCAAAAGGGGGTCCAACCCGTTACTAGCATGGGTACCTAATAAAGTGGCCGGTGAGTGTATATATAATCCATATATACCATCCTAACTTTTCTGCATAATCTGTATTTAGCCTCCCTCTGTTAATATTTACCATTTATAGTCTATCAATCTGTGTGCAACTAAATAAATATTTATATCCTGTATAAATCTTCTGGATAGATGCAAACTACATTTCAATGCGTTGTACTTGTTATAGTGTAATCACAATAAAGTTGAATTCTACTAATTCAATGTGACTTGGTCTGGAATAACGCAGGAGAGGAAAAGTTTGAGCGCTGTCAGGTGGAAGAATATGAATCTTGGTTTATTAAGACATAAAATGATCTTGCTCGTAGTTTTTGTCTGAAAATGGTTTCCTTATTCCTGATGAACGGGTAAATGCTGGTTTCTAAATGCTTGTTTCACTGTTTGGTGGAAAGAGGGCATGTAAAGCTCTCATGGTGTATATTATATTTTCAGCCTGTCCAGTTTGTTGGTGTTTTTGCTTGGCTGCAGTTGAACCTCTGGAGGATCCACAGCTGCAGGCTGTTGTGTACCATACAATTCAATTCAATTCAGTTTATTTATATAGCGCCAAATTCACAACACATGTCATCTCAAGGCACTTTACAGTTCAACCAGATCATACAGTCAAATACAGACCACTGCAATTATAGCTGAGCATGTCTGCCAAGCAAACGGCTACAGTGGACAGTCAGGGTTGGTGGGGTGGAGTTGGAGAGCGCCTGTGTGTGTTTGTAGTGTTACGATATGTTTAGTTATGGGCAGCTGCCAGGGGAGGAGAGAACAGTAAGGAAGGGGAACTGTTTGCTCTGGCTCTGCACCAAAAGACTCCTCTGTTTTCCTCAGCTGGTGATAATAGATGGAGGACAGGCGCGAGGAATGAAGGAAAAAACAGTTAAGCTAACAAAGACAAATAAGAGGAGGGGAAATCAGTGTTCTTCATTTTAGAAAACTAAAGAAATCCTGCAAACTTGAGCATAAAGAAATAATAAATGATGTTATGAAATGATGTAGTCACGCTGCCAAAATAAGGTGACTGGGAAAAAGCAGGAACAGCGAGAGTTTAAGGTAATAACACATTTATTGACTTCGTTCACTCGAGCTTTTTACTTAAAATTATCATATTGATGCTGATGCTACAGGAAAATGTACTTAGCATGTGCTTGAGTTGGCTAAGTTTCCCTGCTGGGTCAGACCTGAGACGGAAAGCCCTAATTATCGCTACGCAGCGGGTCAATTAAAGATTACTCTGAGGCTGCTTTGTCTGTCCTTACTGTGCAAACAGAGGCGAACAGTTTAAATGGAATATTCATGCGGAGACATTTCAGTGAAGAAGGAAAAGCTTTAGGCAATAGGTTGTAAATGATGTTTTTCTACATTAACAGATAGAGTTGATTTCTATCAGTTTAATTGTTCTCCACACCATCTGATCTGACCTCTTCCTCCTTCTTGGTTTTAGGGCAGCATTAAGCTTTACTTCAAGCTCTTTGAAGGAATCTCATTAGCCCAGAAACAAAGATCCTGCCAAACAATCCAAATAGCATGTAGGAAGTATAACCGCTGAATATTGTAGACGCGCGACACATAATCATTCAGTATTGCAACGCTGCACCAGGAACTGAGTTGAATATTTGTTTATGCCCCTGAGAGAGCTTGTCCTAATCCTGCCAGAATTATTAATCAGCAACATGGATGTGTTTGTTTGATCATTTTAAAGGTTTCAGGTCTTTTTCAAGCGCTCAGCATACTGGCTCCACTTTTCTTCATCCATCATTTAAACACATTAGTACCTTTTTACAGCGTCAGGCGTGACCTGAGACGCTATCTCCACGCATCAGTGTTTGAATAAACAGTGATTCAAGTCTCTCAACCTCTGAAACAACGGTACCGTTATGCACTGTTCTTATTGCTTCCATCGGGCTGACAGTTGGGGAGAAGGACATACACCTCCAAATTGCACCCAGGCTTGGACACTAAAGGAATTCATATAATGCCTGGAGAGATGATGGAGGGACAGATGGACAGACATATGGAGCGGTCTATTCTAGAGGAAGAACAATATTCTGGTTTGATATTCTGTTTTTTTTCTTGTATCTTTATTGGTCCATCCTCCAATTTTAAAATTTGTTTGATTTATTAGCATAATTTCCCTTTTGTTTAAACTGAGATGTATTTAAACTGTGTTAGTAAGTGTAATAATAATAATAATATTACATAATAATACATTTTATTCAAAGTGCCTTTCAGGACACCAATGGACGCTACAACAAACAATCAACAACACACATTATTACACAACATTAGTGCAGTTTTCTACAGTCTTTAGCCTTGAATTAAACATATTGAGAGTATCAGGGAGTGGCTGCTGACCAGGGTGACCATGGACCCTGGTCTTCATGGGGACCCTGGTCTTCATGGGGACCCTGGTCTTCATGGTCACCCTGGTCTTCATGGGGACCCTGGGGAACCCTGGTCTTCATGGGGACTCTAGGGGACCCTGGTCTTCATGGGGACCCTGGGGGACCCTGGTCTTCATGGGGACCCTGGTCTTCATGGGGATCCTGGTCTTCATGGGGACCCTGGGGGACCCTGGTCTTCATGGGGATCCTGGGGAACCCTGGTCTTCATGGGGACTCTAGGGGACCCTGGTCTTCATGGGGACCCTGGGGGACCCTGGTCTTCATGGGGACCCTGGTCTTCATGGGGATCCTGGTCTTCATGGGGACCCTGGGGGACCCTGGTCTTCATGGGGATCCTGGTCTTCATGGGGACCCTGGGGGACCCTGGTCTTCATGGGGACCCTGGTCTTCATGGGGATCCTGGTCTTCGTGGGGACCCTGGTCTTCATGGGGACCCTGGTCTTCATGGTCACCCTGGTCTTCATGGGGACCCTGGTCTTCATGGGGACCCTGGCACTATAGAAATAAACTGAATGTTTATTTCTATAGTGCCAATTCACATCATGTCATCTCAGGTTAATTTATAGATCCAGATCAACCAGATCATCCAGTCAGATTGATTCAAAGTTTTCTATCTAAGGAAAACCAGCAGATTGCATCGACTCATTAGCTACGTTTACATGCGCAAAATTTCCCCGATCCGATCAAAACCTTGGTTGATCGGAAATTCAAAATCTCCGTTTACATGGACACTAAATGAAATGATCCGATCATGACGTGTGTATACATGTACCAAGCGTTGGATCAGATTAAATCTTTTAAGCATGCGCAGAACTTCCTGCCAAACTTGGCAGTTCTGTCTGCGTCTGGTTTTTGGGAGGCCTGACAAACGATGCGCTCGGAGCGAGCGGAAAGAAAAACGGAGAGAGGAGGAAAAAAGCGCTTGGCAGCGAAATGTCCGAGAGAAAATGTAGAGAATGAGCGATTGAACCGGCGTGGGAGAGCGAGTGGGCTGTGGAGAGAAAAAAAGAGGAAGAGGAGGAGGATAAATCCCTGCTTCCTGCAGCTTTAAATGAACTTGAGTGTATAAGTCGGCGTTCCTAGACTCCTCCCGCCATGTTGTTCACAACAAGAGCGAGAGCGACCGGTGGTTTCCTGTTGTTGACAAGGCGGAAAAACGTCACGCTGACGTCGCACACATGCGCAGTGAAGATTATTTTACTCTTAAGATCCGAATGGGTGTTTACATGGACGCCAATCGGAATGGCGATCGGCAAAAACCACCTCTCTCTTTCGGAATTAAATTTAGATCCGATCGGACCGAATCGGATTAGAATCTTCAGTCTGACATGTTTACATGAAACATTTTTGATCTGATCAGGCCTTCAATCCGATTAGTTGTGTTCATGTAAACGTAGCTATTGACTCTTCAGCAATCCCTCACACTTGTGACTTGTTCATAATCTTCGTCTGCCAGACTAACTGTGTTTTCTTCCTGCAGAGCTTCCTGCCTTAGATGTCCGAGCTGTTCCCTGCAAACCTGTCGTTTCTTTTAATAAACACCTTTTGAGGTATCATACCGTCTGAATACTGGGTCCTCTGTTCTGAGCCTTCACACTGTTTGACTTTAGCCTAAAAGAAGTGGGTGTTCCACAAAGAGACCCGACTTTCAACTATAATGCTCAACCAGGCGCAATCAGACATGCTTTGACTCTGCAAAATGTCTAAACAGAAGCCTTCTGACCTTTTCATCTTCTAAAAGAGAAACAGGAGGCAGCAAAGCACCCACCTTAGCTAATGGGGTCCCACATCGGCTTCCTCACCCATGTTTAAACACAAGCAGTGACTAACATTGCAGGCAGATCAAAGAGTTCAATCTATGGAAGGTTTCTTGATTCCCCGCAGCATTACTCTGTTAGAGAGACAGATAAAAGGACCCAGGCTGATTGTGAAGCATAACGGTTTGATAATGTTGGCATTTCAGTGTCTGAAATACAAACACAGCTTCATCGTCGGGAGCGGATGGCAGTAAGGCCGATTAAAGAAGTCGGATCCTGGGGCGCAGTGTTTGTTGTTGTTCAGCTTGAAGTTTTCTGTGGTTGATAAGAGCCGCCTCTGATCATCAGGCCTTCTTAGCAAACTATTCACACAGCAGCTCATTACGTCCATCTGATAAAAACAGCAAAAGAAAAAAGGCTGATTTGTCTTTTTATAACAAATGATAAACACACAATATCTCAATCTTTAGGAGTTTGTTTGCTTATTTTAGATGTGGACCCTGCTGGCTGAGCCAGTTTCCTCAGGGGCTAAAATCCCAACACTTCTGGTTTTATTGGACGACACTAAAGAGAGGACAGAAAATCCTCTTGGACGAAGGAAAGCAAAGATGGGAACTTAAAGGGCTGTAAGCTAATCCTGAAAGAAACCTCCTGATCCAAAGAGACGTTTGCTGTTCTGGATTATCAAGTCCCAGATTAAAGACCGCCACTAGATAATCTGCATCTTTATTTTAATCATGTTTTTAACGGTTTTTAACTAACTATGAGTCAGTTAATATAATACGTCTTTCTGTTTCTTTACCATCTTCAGTTTCAGCCTGTTGAGATAAAAACATCTGCAGTGAATTTAACGGTTAAAACAATGAAAAATGGTTTTCATTCAGTTTTCTAAGAAAATGCTCTTAAACATAAAATAATTTTAATTTCTATCACTTTTTAATTTCTCCTGCTTAAAGGAATAGTACACCCAAAACATGATTAGCCTTCATTTTCTACTCACCCCCATGCTGAACAACACTCTGGAGTACTTTTTTGATATCTCAAATGCATCTGGAGATCTGGGAGGCTTCTTGCTGTCTGCTGACATTCAAATAATGGAGGTCTATGGTGACCGAGTGTCATTATCTCGGCGCTGATGGTTTGGTTTTTTCCTTTGCTCCTTGCTTTTCTGTCTAATTGGTTCTGCGGCTGATTATTGCCGATCATTTCCACCTGGTTCCTCTACTATTTAAGTTGTGTGTTTGCCTCCCATCAGCGCCGGGTTATTCTTGTGTTTTTGAGATACGTTCCTTAGCAATCTGTAGTCTGCCTGTTTCCCTGATCTTGACCAGTTTCTGCCCTGAGGATTTCAAGTTTTTTGCCTTGCCCCTGTCTGCTCTGTTTGTCCTGTCTGATCCTGGATTCTACCGGCTTCTGAACCTGGAACTGTCGTCTGACTTCGGCCTTGGATTTCCCCTCTGGACTCTGTTGCTGTTCGGCGTCTGCTGCGCGCTCTCTAGGAACTCTGGGGGCGTCTCCCGCCGCAACTGCGGTCAAAGCTCCGCAAACGGACTGAACTTTGAATCAGGTCAGTGACTTTGCTCCAAGTCGTGTTCAGCTCCATGTCCAGTCACTGATCTGTATTCTCCCGTTTCTGCAGAGATCCGCCCCGCAGCAGACGAGCAGCCCCGCGCACCTGTTTTTTGTTAAATAAACGCTTTGAACTTTCCCACTGCCTGTCTCGCCTCGAATTCTGGGTCCTACATTCTGAGATCATTACACCGAGACAGAAAGGTCCATAAAAGTCCACAAAAAACTTATCAATATTCCTCCATACTGCTCGTCCAATGTATTCCAAGTGTCCTGAGTGGGTAGCATCCAGAATTTACTCGAAACGAAGTCATTTAGAATGTTTTTAGAGCATAAACAGTAGTGTATAGGATTTCCGGAAAGCGCGCACATGCGCGATCCCGACGCTACGGAAGCCGGCAGACCAAACCAGATGAAAGTGCGCATTCAGCTCGGCAAAGAACTCATGCTCTTCCTCAACACTGAAGTCCTCGGATATTTTTCTTTCGTTGTTTCTTTCTTTGTACAGGTAAACGGCACATTTCTTCTTCTACGCTTGCATTATTGGCAGAGCAGACGCTGAATGCGCACTTTCATCTGGTTTGGTCTGCCGGCTTCCGTAGCGTCGTGAACGCGCATGTGCGCGCTTTCCGGAAATCCTATACACTACTGTTTATGCTCTAAAAACATTCTAAATGACTTCGTTTCGAGTAAATTCTGGATGCTACCCACTCAGGACACTTGGAATACATTGGACGAGCAGTATGGAGGAATATTGACACGTTTTTTGTGGACTTTTATGGACCTTTCTGTCTCGGTCACCATAGACCTCCATTATTTGAATGTCAGCAGACAGCAAGAAGCCTCCCAGATCTCCAGATGCATTTGAGATATCAAAAAAGTACTCCAAAGTGTTGTTAAGCATGGGGGTGAGTAGAAAATGAAGGCTAATCATGTTTTGGGTGTACTATTCCTTTAAGTATTTTAAAGCTTCATATATTACCTGCAACCTGTACCTGCTGTGTTGGTTACAGGAAGCAGACGGCTTGAATGAAACCAAACTGAAACCTTCAGGAAGTCGAGAAACACGCCGGGTCTTAAATAACAAAACTAAAAACACACAAACTCGGTGGAATTGTCATTTTTACGACAACTTTTTTTTTTTTTTACTATTCAAAAATGGAAAAAGTTGGTAACGAGTTCGAATTTTTTACTTTTTATTTTTAATGGGCCCAGTTGTTTGAACCGGGAAACGTTTCTTGCACGGATTTTTTTCATCCATGATGTCTGTTAATATTAGCTGCCTGTTGTGAGTCAAAACTGATGTTTTCCTCAGTAGTTTATCTAATGATGGTTCCTCTGCCAGGATGAAAAATCATCTTTATTCTGCATGTGGCAAAGATTTGGGAACAGAATAAGAGAAAAAACCCACAAGACTATCATATTTTATTAAGCAGACGATTATGAGTCAGGAAACTTATCAAAATATGATCATGGAAGAAACGCTTGTTGTTTTTTTTCATTCTCGTTTAGTGCAAAAAAAATAACAAATGAGATAATAGTTTGTTATTTTCTCATTTTGGTTTGATGAATGAAAAAACAAATTCGAATGAGTTTTGCTTTTTCATTTTTGGTTTCGAACGAAAAACAAAGACCAAGCTGAAGAACGGAGAAGCTGTCTGACCGGGAAACCGGAAGATCTGGCAAAGACTGGGAGAAACTGAATGTGCTGCAACCGGTGGGAAGGTGGTTGGTGACATGAGAATAAGACAATTAAGAATCTAAACCAATCTACACCAAAAAAAAGGATGTCTCAAAACTAAATGGTGAACCAAATCAAGGTTTAAATACAAACAAAATTAAGTAACTTAGGGAACGTTCCCCCAGCTTTGTCCCTGACCTGTGTCTCTGACCTGTGTCCTGACCTGTGTCCTGACCTGTCTCCCTGTATTTCTATGACATCACTGTGGCTGTTTATTCACATGTTCTCCAACAAACCTTTGCACCCAGATGGGACAGTGCCCAGGACTGGCTAACTAGGGTGGTGATTCCCTGTATGAAAAGGAACCAGAGAGTGTGTTCAGACTACAGCGGAACCACTCAGCCTTCCCAGAAAGGTCTACATGGTGCTGGAGAGGAGAGTGACTGTCCAACCATGGCTTTAGGAGGAGCAGAGAGGTTTCCGTCCCAGATGTGGAACAGTGGACCAGCTCTACGCTCTCTGCAGGATCAAGGGGGCTTGGGAGTTTGCCCAACCGGTGTTTTATGGACCTGGAGTAGCCATTTGACTCTCATGGTGGCCACCCGGTCTCTGTACAAGCAGACTGAATTAGGTCAGACCTGTTCCCGCTGCATGTTGGACTCCAGAAGAGCAGATAAGTCATGTTCATAACCATTATGGACAGGATTTCCACATGCAGCCAAGGGTCGGAGGGGCGCTGGTTTTGGGGTCCAGTGAATGTTGTCCCTGCTTTTTGAGGATGATGCCAGCTCCTTCTAACCATAACCAACAGCATTCTAACCATGACAAACAGCATTCTAACCATAACCAACAGCATTCTAACCATGACAAACAGCATTCTAACCATGACCAACAGCATTCTAACCATGACAAACAGCATTCTAACCATGACCAACAGCATTCTAACCATGACCAACAGCATACTAACCATGACCAACAGCATTCTAACCATAACCAACAGCATTCTAACCATGACCAACAGCATTCTAAACATGACCAACAGCATTCTAACCATGACCAACAGCATTCTAACCATGACCAACAGCATACTAACCATGACCAACAGCATTCTAACCATAACCAACAGCATTCTAACCATGACAAACAGCATTCTAACCATAACCAACAGCATTCTAACCATGACCAACAGCATTCTAACCATGACCAACAGCATACTAACCATGACCAACAGCATTCTGACCATAACCAACAGCATTCTAACCATGACAAACAGCATTCTAACCATGACCAACAGCATTCTAACCATGACCAACAGCATTCTAACCATGACCAACAGCATACTAACCATGACCAACAGCATTCTAACCATAACCAACAGCATTCTAACCATGACCAACAGCATTCTAAACATGACCAACAGCATTCTAACCATAACCAACAGCATACTAACCATGACCAACAGCATTCTAACCATAACCAACAGCATTCTAACCATAACCAACAGCATACTAACCATGACCAACAGCATTCTAACCATAACCAACAGCATTCTAACCATGACAAACAGCATTCTAACCATGACCAACAGCATTCTAACCATGACCAACAGCATTCTAACCATGACCAACAGCATACTAACCATGACCAACAGCATTCTAACCATAACCAACAGCATTCTAACCATGACCAACAGCATTCTAAACATGACCAACAGCATTCTAACCATGACCAACAGCATTCTAACCATGACCAACAGCATACTAACCATGACCAACAGCATTCTAACCATAACCAACAGCATTCTAACTAGGGCTGCAACTAACGATTATTTTAAAAATCGATGAATCGGACGATTATTTTTTCGATTAATCGATGAATCGGACAAAAAATATTTTTTATATTAACCTCTTTATTCCAAAATAAACATTTTAGACAGAACAAACAAGCACACAAGTACAGGTTGCTCATTAACTGTACTGGTGCAATATGAAAAATAAATGTTTGTGTTAAAACTACGCAAACTTACATGAGAAATGTAGCTGTACATCCACAAAATATAGGCTACTTTGTTTCATAAAGCGCAAAAAAAGACATTTTTGTTTTTAAAGCCCCTAAGGGGTTCAAACAATAGGCCCCCCCATTTCAACAAATGAGTTTTTTTTAGACTAGAAGAGTTCGGCCTTTTAAGACAGGAAAGTACAGCAGTTAAATTTGCTACTTGAGAAAATACTGAACCATAGAGATAAAAATAGCCCTGTGATTCAAATTATAAATTGTATTTGGAATAAAAATGAGAGAACTAGGGGTGTTAAAGAACACATCCTCCAAAGACAGATATTTACATGGGAATGTGGCAAATATAATTAATTGACATATTACTGATCTTGCTGGATTTTATTCTGCTTTACTTCCATAAATTGCAGGATCTTCTTTACTTTATCTTTGCCAGAAGATTTAAACTTTAAAAGCCTTGCCCTCATAATTTGCAAGTTAATTTATTTATAAAGTAAATGTAAACGCTGCTTAAGCTAATTCAAATGAAATTAAAAGTAAAATAAGTAGCCAACCTTATCACTGTATGTAACCTACTAACACGGTAAGGAAAGCATCAGATGAGCTACCTGAGAAACTAACGTTACGTTTCCCCACTTTAAAACCAAACAAACATGGTGGTTCCGTGCCATGTTAATTTCTTTTGAAAAAAGTTGCATGTTATCACTTTTTTCACTTTACAAAGCGCAGGCTATTTTAATTATTGTGATCAATTTGCGCCGTCAATCCCAGTGCATGCGCGCCTCATTTGCAGTCTGGACGCTGAGGCTTTGACTGCAGCGCTGAGAGGGACTCCTGCGGGAGCGGGGGGAGGCGCCCCACGGCAGAGTAGGAACGATGCATGCTTTCACGTTAGAGTCTCCAAAAGCCGCCAGTGACTCCGAAAAAAAGTCGCCAGATTTGTCGCTAGTCGCTTTTTTGAAAAATAGTCGCTGGAGGGGTCTGAAAAGTCGCTGAGCTGGCAACACTGCACCTGCGGCGCTGACTCGCTCTGCCATATTTTTTTTTCTTCCTCTTTCAGTCAAGAGGCAGTGATGACGGCGCGGCGGATGACGCAATAATCGCGCGACACAACTAATCGATGATCAAATTCGTTGCCAACGCTTTTAAAAGTCGATTTTTATCGATTTAATCGATTCGTTGTTGCAGCCCTAATTCTAACCATGACCAACAGCATTCTAACCATGACTAACAGCATACCAACCATGACCAACAGCATTCTAACCATGACCAACAGCATTCTAACCATGACCAACAGCATTCTAACCATGACCAACAGCATACTAACCATGACCAACAGCATTCTAACCATGACCAAC
Organism: Cyprinodon tularosa; assembly: GCF_016077235.1. Taxonomy (NCBI): domain Eukaryota; kingdom Metazoa; phylum Chordata; class Actinopteri; order Cyprinodontiformes; family Cyprinodontidae; genus Cyprinodon; species Cyprinodon tularosa. Next base: position 111,158 of record NW_024039542.1, read on the forward strand.
AGCATTCTAACCATGACCAACAGCATACTAACCATGACCAACAGCATACTAACCATGACCAACAGCATTCTAACCATGACCAACAGCATTCTAACCATGACCAACAGCATTCTAACCATGACCAACAGCATTCTAACCATGACCAACAGCATTCTAACCATGACCAACAGCATACTAACCATGACCAACAGCATACTAACCATGACCAACAGCATTCTAACCATGACCAACAGCATACTAACCATGATCAACAGCATACTAACCATGACCAACAGCATTCTAACCATGACCAACAGCATACTAACCATGACCAACAGCATACTAACCATGACCAACAGCATACTAACCATGACCAACAGCATTCTAACCATGACCAACAGCATTCTAACCATGACCAACAGCATACTAACCATGACCAACAGCATTCTAACCATGACCAACAGCATACTAACCATGACCAACATCATTCTAACCATGACAAACAGCATACTAACCATGACCAACAGCATACTAACCATGACCAACAGCATTCTAACCATGACCAACAGCATTCTAACCATGACCAACAGCATACTAACCATGACCAACAGCATACTAACCATGACCAACAGCATACTAACCATGACCAACAGCATTCTAACCATGACCAACAGCATACTAACCATGACCAACAGCATACTAACCATGACCAACAGCATTCTAACCATGACCAACAGCATACTAACCATGACCAACAGCATTCTAACCATGACCAACAGCATACTAACCATGACCAACAGCATACTAACCATGACCAACAGCATTCTAACCATGACCAACAGCATACTAACCATGACCAACAGCATTCTAACCATGACCAACAGCATACTAACCATGACCAACAGCATACTAACCATGACCAACAGCATACTCACCATGACCAACAGCATTCTAACCATGACCAACAGCATTCTAACCATGACCAACAGCATTCTAACCATGACCAACAGCATTCTAACCATGACCAACAGCATACTAACCATGACCAACAGCATTCTAACCATGACCAACAGCATTCTAACCATGACCAATAGCATACTAACCATGACCAACAGCATTCTAACCATGACCAACAGCATTCTAACCATGACCAACAGCATACTAACCATGACCAACAGCATACTAACCATGACCAACAGCATTCTAACCATGACCAACAGCATTCTAACCACGACCAACAGCATTCTAACCATGACCAACAGCATTCTAACCATGACCAACAGCATACTAACCATGACCAACAGCATACTAACCATGACCAACAGCATTCTAACCATGATCAACAGCATACTAACCATGACCAACAGCATACTAACCATGACCAACAGCATACTAACCATGACCAACAGCATTCTAACCATGACCAACAGCATTCTAACCATGACCAACAGCATTCTAACCATGACCAACAGCATACTAACCATGACCAACAGCATACTAACCATGACCAACAGCATTCTAACCATGACCAACAGCATTCTAACCATGACCAACAGCATACTAACCATGACCAACAGCATTCTAACCATGACCAACAGCATACTAACCATGACCAACAGCATTCTAACCATGACCAACAGCATTCTAACCATGACCAACAGCATTCTAACCATGACCAACAGCATACTAACCATGACCAACAGCATTCTAACCATGACCAACAGCATACTAACCATGACCAACAGCATTCTAACCATGACCAACAGCATACTAACCATGACCAACAGCATACTAACCATGACCAACAGCATTCTAACCATGACCAACAGCATTCTAACCATGACCAACAGCATTCTAACCATGACAAACAGCATTCTAACCATGACCAACAGCATTCTAACCATGACCAACAGCATACTAACCATGACCAACAGCATTCTAACCATGACCAACAGCATTCTAACCATGACCAACAGCATTCTAACCATGACCAACAGCATACTAACCATGACCAACAGCATACTAACCATGACCAACAGCATACTAACCATGACCAACAGCATTCTAACCATGACCAACAGCATTCTAACCATGACCAACAGCATTCTAACCATGACCAACAGCATACTAACCATGACCAACAGCATTCTAACCATGACCAACAGCATACTAACCATGACCAACAGCATTCTAACCATGACCAACAGCATTCTAACCATGACCAACAGCATTCTAACCATGACCAACAGCATACTAACCATGACCAACAGCATACTAACCATGACCAACAGCATTCTAACCATGACCAACAGCATTCTAACCATGACCAACAGCATACTAACCATGACCAACAGCATTCTAACCATAACCAACAGCATTCTAACCATGACCAACAGCATTCTAACCATGATCAACAGCATTCTAACCATGACCAACAGCATTCTAACCATGACCAACAGCATACTAACCATGACCAACAGCATTCTAACCATGACCAACAGCATACTAACCATGACCAACAGCATTCTAACCATGACCAACAGCATTCTAACCATGACCAACAGCATTCTAACCATGACCAACAGCATACTAACCATGACCAACAGCATACTAACCATGACCAACAGCATACTAACCATGACCAACAGCATACTAACCATGACCAACAGCATTCTAACCATGACCAACAGCATTCTAACCATGACCAACAGCATTCTAACCATGACCAACAGCATTCTAACCATGACCAACAGCATACTAACCATGACCAACAGCATTCTAACCATGACCAACAGCATTCTAACCATGACCAACAGCATTCTAACCATGACCAACAGCATACTAACCATGACCAACAGCATACTAACCATGACCAACAGCATTCTAACCATGACCAACAGCATTCTAACCATGACCAACAGCATACTAACCATGACCAACAGCATTCTAACCATAACCAACAGCATTCTAACCATGACCAACAGCATTCTAACCATGACCAACAGCATTCTAACCATGACCAACAGCATTCTAACCATGACCAACAGCATACTAACCATGACCAACAGCATACTAACCATGACCAACAGCATTCTAACCATGACCAACAGCATTCTAACCATGACCAACAGCATTCTAACCATGACCAACAGCATACTAACCATGACCAACAGCATTCTAACCATGACCAACAGCATACTAACCATGACCAACAGCATTCTAACCATGACCAACAGCATACTAACCATGACCAACAGCATTCTAACCATAACCAACAGCATTCTAACCATGACCAACAGCATTCTAACCATGACCAACAGCATTCTAACCATGACCAACAGCATACTAACCATGACCAACAGCATACTAACCATGACCAACAGCATTCTAACCATGACCAACAGCATTCTAACCATGACCAACAGCATTCTAACCATGACCAACAGCATACTAACCATGACCAACAGCATTCTAACCATGACCAACAGCATACTAACCATGACCAACAGCATTGTAACCATGACCAACAGCATGCACTGGGGCAGAATCCGCTCCTCCAAGTCCAAGTCCATGCCTCTTTATTGGAAAAAGGAGGCTTGCCTCCTTCAAGCTGGAGAAAAGTTCCTGCCTCTGGTGGAGAAGTCCTCTTTCACAGGTGAAGGAAGACTGGAGTGGCAGATGGATGCAGGGATTGGTGTAAATGCTGCTGTAATGCAGACTGCAGTAGTGGGGACGAGAAAGCTGAGTGAGGCTCCTTACACACCTGGTTCTGTCAATTTCTACTCCAACAGAATAATAAGCTCAGAAGGATTCTACTGAACTGCCTGCTTGTAATGCCTTGGTTGCAGTAATCTAACTTCCTTGTTGTTTCTACTGAGACTAGTTTGGACAACCTCTGACTGTTTATGTTATTGTATTTTAGGAATAACATCGTCCTCGAACCTAAAGTTGGAAGGAAGAGAAAATGTTTATTAGCTCCTTTTAGTAACATTGTTATTAATGCATTCAATCTAAGTTCGTTTTTTGCTCTTTAAAATGAAAGTGTTTCAGAGCAATTCAAGAAAAACGATTCTAACCTCCACTTTCTACCAAATCTGGTTTTTAATTCATTGCCGGGCCGATTTTCAGGCAAAATGTCACGTTGTGAGGACCGCCTGCTCCCTGTGGGGCCCCATGCCTGGACCCCACACTGGTAACTTCTGTTTTTGGGTGACGTTTAGGACTAAGGTGTGCACAGAGTTTAGGTTGGGGTTTGGGTAAGCTTTGAATCTGTAATGGTTAGGGTCAGGGGTCACAGTTAGGCTGTAAACATTAATGGAAGGTAATGGAAAGGCCCCGCAAAGATAGGGAGACAAGTGTGTCAAGAGCTGTGAAATGTGCCCATCATTAAAGTTTCCTGACGCAGAGGTGAAGGTGTTTGTTTTTTCGGGCCATCTACTGCAGCTCTTATTATCAGGGTCAGTTAAAGGGAAATTCAACTGAAAGGTCTTTGCTGGTGAGGAAACTCCTTCATGTTTTCATTCACTGTTCATCCTTTTCAACACTTTCATTAAAGGCAACAAATAAAGGAAAACTTCAGGGCATTTCCCAGCAGAGGGATGAACAACTTCAAAGTAATTCTCTGTAGAAAATTAAAATCATGTGAATCAGACTTTTGACACAACACTGAAGGAAAAGAAAAAGCAACCATGTAGAGCCTAGTGAGCTAATATCACTAGATTGTGAAACAGAAAAATTGTGTCAAACATTAGTTTCTGGCATCCATCACATGGGGGCAGGCTTCCACCGACAGACGGCTCTTTTTCCCTCCCTGGCCTGTTGTAGCACAAACACAGGACTTGACACTGTCACGCCGGGCACACCCCCTCTCCTTTAAATATACACAATCAATATTCACTCTGCAAAAACCACACTCACCACTCCAGTCTGGATGGGTACACTTTATCAGCACACACCAGAAAACCCAAACCTGACATGAAAGCACTAAGGAGCTGATCTGCTACATTTGGATGCATTTTCTACACTTAGTGGCATTGAATGAGATGCAATGCAGGACTTTCTAAGACACATTTCTATGATCTGTTTTCAGGCTGGGCAGGAAAGGCCAAGGAAACCGAACCAGCCCTAAAAATGGCTGAATGCGAACGCTCACCGACAACCCTTACCTGAAGCGTCGCATAATTACAAAAGGACCAAAATCTCTGCATATTAGAACATGTGCAAACCTTTTTGCACAGAGCCGTTTCTGTTAAAAGGTGTAAAGCAGTTTGACCGTCCAATCCAGCAGAAGGCCTCAGTAAAGTTTTTATGCAAATGTTGCTCCATGAAAGAAACAGATAATAATCTAAGAACCAAACCATGCAAGTGTTTGTGTGGAAGATATATCCAAATAAAATCCTTTTCACCTGAGAGATGATTTATCAAATGTGAAGGTGATTACAGGCAGATTTTTTACGTCTTTATTTAGTGAGTTTAAAAGTCAGGAGCAAAGTAACTGAGACCAAGATGGCTGATGTAGACAGATTCTGTGCAGAGCTTCAACCATATGGAGCAATGGTGAGAAATAAAGGTAGAATTATATATATATATATATATATATATATATATATATATATATATATATATATATATATATATATATATATGTGTGTATATATAATATTCTACCTTTTTATATTTTTTTTCTTTCTCCATTTTTTTCTTTAACAGGCTGTAAAGAAAAGTGTTTATAAAAATGTATAATGGAAATACTTTGTTTTGTAATACTTTGGGTGAAGCTGGTTTTGTGATGAACTGAGATAAATGATGCAGTTTAGAATAATGGAGAAAAGCAGCGAGTCAAACTGAACCTTTGGATTGAATCAGGAATTTATCAGGCCTTCAAGAACGAAATAAGGCTTATTGATAAGTAGAGTATTGAGACTGCTTACTGACTGTTTATCTGACACAGGCTGCTTACTGACTGGTTCTCTGACACTGACTGCTTTCTGACTGGTTCTCTGTCACTGACTGCTTTCTGACTGGTTCTCTGACACTGGCTGCTTTCTGACTGTTTATCTGACACAGGCTGCTTACTGACTGTTTATCTGATGCAGGCTGCTTACTGACTGGTTCTCTGACACAGGCTGCTTACTGACTGTTTATCTGACGCAGGCTGCTTACTGACTGTTTATCTGATGCAGACTGCTTACTGACTGGTTCTCTGACATTGACTGCTTTCTGACTGGTTATCTGACACAGACTGCTTACTGACTGGTTCTCTGACACTGGCTGCTTACTGACTGTTTATCGGACGCAGGCTGCTTACTGACTGTTTATCTGATGCAGACTGCTTACTGACTGTTTATCTGACGCAGGCTGCTTGCTGACTGGTTCTCTGACAGAGGCTGCTTACTGACTGTTTATCTGACGCAGGCTGCTTACTGACTGTTTATCTGATGCAGACTGCTTACTGATTGGTTCTCTGACATTGGCTGCTTACTGACTGGTTCTCTGACTCTGCTTACTGACTGGTTCTCTGACACTGGCTGCTTTCTGACTGGTTATCTGACACGGACTGCTTACTGACTGGTTCTCTGACACTGGCTGCTTACTGGCTGTTTATCTGACGCAGGATGCTTACTGACTGTTTATCTGATGCAGACTGCTTACTGGCTGGTTCTCTGACACTGACTGCTTACTGACTGGTTCTCTGACATTGACTGCTTACTGACTGGTTCTCTGACTCTGACTGCTTACTGACTGTTTATCTGACGCAGACTGCTTTCTGACTGGTTATCTGACACGGACTGCTTACTGACTGGTTATCTGACACTGGCTGCTTACTGACTGTTTATCTGACGCAGACTGCTTTCTGACTGGTTATCTGACACGGACTGCTTACTGACTGGTTATCTGACACTGGCTGCTTACTGACTGTTTATCTGACACAGACTGCTTTCTGACTGGTTATCTGACACGGACTGCTTACTGACTGGTTATCGGACGCAGACTGCTTACTGGTTGGTTCTCTGACACTGGCTGCTTACTGACTGTTTATCTGATGCAGACTGCTTACTGACTGGTTCTCTGACACTGACTGCTTTCTGACCTTTTCTCTGGCACTGACTGCTTACTGACTGGTTCTCTGACACTGGCTGCTTACTGACTGGTCCTCTGACACTGACTACTTTCTGATTGTTTTCTGAAACTGACTGCTGATATAACTCTGACTGGTTCTCTGACACAGACTGCTTTCTGACTGGTTCTCTGACACCGACTGCTTTCTGACTGGTTCTCTGACACCGACTGCTTTCTGACTGGTTATCTGACACGGACACAGAGTCAGCCTGACGCCTCCACTCCCTCTCTGGCGGGTCGGCCTGATGCTCTATGGTTTCAGTCGTCACCTCCATGACCAGCAGCTAGCTTCACGGGTTGGAAGGTTTAGACCAGTTTCCATCATAACATCCCCCGCAGGCAGAGCTCCCCATCTTGAGGAGTCTCATTTATGGGGCTTCTTTTATGGGGAGAGGGACAATCTTTTCCCTTTCCTGCCACTTCCATCAGCTCCCTGCAAACCAGCACTTTCAGAGCCAGAGCCCACTAGCCAGCCAGATCCCGAGCCACAGCCCTTCAGCGGGCCAAATCCAAGAGAGGCTGTGAACTGTGGGATGTCCAGGGTTGTGCAATCTCCAAGGTCCCTCAGCGGGCGCGCCACACCTCTTCGTAGGCAGTGGGTGGCCCCTTCCGCGGTTCCTAAGCCACAGTCCTCCAAGACTCCTGCAGCAGAGATGGCGTCTCCCCAGGCTCCTGCAGCAGAGACGGCATCCTCCAAGACTCCTGCAGCTTAGGCAATGTTCTTCAGAGCCTAACCCTCCAGAGACTCTTCCTCGTCTCCAGCCTCACAGCCGGCCGTCGGAGACTTTCAGTTTGCCTCGCCCACCTTTGGGTTTTGTTTTGTTTTTTGGACTCTGTTTTTTTTTGGTTTCCTGCCCTCCTTGCTGGTTCCCCCTCCGCCCACCCTGGGTGGGTTGTTTTTTTTTTTGGGGCATTTTAGGGCGTCTGGAATCCGCCCTTAAGTGGGGGGTACTGTCACGGTCTTGGTTCTGTTATGTTTTAGTTTGCTCCATGTTTTCTAGTTTTATTGGTTTAATTCTTATTTTGTTGTATTTTCTGGAGATATTTGAGTTCCTAATTTCAATTCAAAACACTTTCCAGTTCACCAGATCATCCAGTCAGATTGATTCAAAGTTTTCTATCTAAGGAAAACCAGCTGATTGCATCGTCTCATTGACTCTTCAGCAATCCCTCACACTAAGCATGCTTGTAGCGATAGTGCAGAGGAAAAACTCAGGAAGAAACCTCCAGCAGAACCAGGCTCAGTGTGAGCGGCCATCTGCTGAGGCCCACTGGGGTGCAAGGAGACAGAAGCAGACATAGAAAGAGAAGCATAGATACAAAAGGCAACTGTCAACCAGCTCCTCAAGGAGCTGTATTAACATTCCCTCCTGGCCCGCAAAGAACCCAACACCATGGGATGAAATGATGACACATCAGTAGTCCTCACCTCTTTGGTCCCTGGGGCCGATCTTTCCTCTGTTCATGACTTGCAAAGGTCAAAGTTTCAGGAAAACTGCAGCTAACATCTCTGCAGACTCCACACATTCTGGTCATAGGCTGTTTATGCTTCAGGTTGGTGCTATGGAGCTACTGTTCATCTTGTAATTGTTGTTTGTACTAACATTTAATTCTTTTTTTGATGTTTGTGTGCACAAACAATAAACAATAAAGTTTATTCTGATAATTTGTCTTTTTGCCCTGCTATAGACTGTAGGAGCATCATTTCTGATTTCTCCGGAGAGGGGGGGTGGGGGGTGGTGATAGTGGGAAGAAGATCTTGGAAGGGCTTCGGGTCTGGCTCCCTGTCTTGGTCCTGGTCCCTGCTGCCCCCTGGTGGGGCTTCGTCCGGGGTGGGGGCTCTGCGTGTTGCGCGTGGAATGGCCGGCTGGGGTTGTCCCCCCCCTTATTTATTTATTTATTATTATTATTTATTTATTTATTCTATTTTATTTTTTTTTATTATTTTTTTTCTTTTAATTATTATTGTTATTATTATTATTATTATTATTTATTTTTTATTTATTTTTTATTTTATTTTTTTTTATTTTTTTTTTTTTATTTTGTTATTTATTTATTTGTTTTTTTGGACAGGACGGGGGAGGGTGGTGGTGTCGGCTCCATGCCCGGCTGGCTGGTGGGTCCTGCTGCCGGTCCTGTGCCCCCGGGCTACGGTGGTGAAACTGGTGGGGCACAGGACACGTTCTCGGGGAACGGGTGTGCCTATTGGAGTCAGCGGGGGAGCTGGCTCCCTGGGAGTGCAGCAAGCACCCCAGTCCTTTGCTCCCCATCCCCGAAATCCTCCCTCTGCCTGCTCCATCACTCTGCCACACATGTAGGTTTTTGGGGAGGGGGTCGTTACTGGAGGGCCACACCTTCTGATGACGTCCCCCACACCAATTTTATTTTGCATTTTAGACACTTCCATCTACATCATTTTCACAACACACATCTATGTAGGGCATTTTCGGGGGGTGGGGGTCAGGGCCACCAGGGGGGGCTTATTTAATGGGCCTCACTACGGTCGGCCTCCTCCATCCCCTCTCGCATTTAGACATTGAGGGTTCAGGGTTGTCGAAGGGGGGGTGTGCTGGCATCATCTATCTCCTGGAGGGGGGGTGGACTGTGCCGGACACCCCCTCTTGGTACTCCCAGTTTTAATTGCATCTGAGAGCAACACGCAACAACACCACATTCAAGCGGGCGCAGGGAGGATCGGGGTCTTCTCACGCCCCTGTTCTCCGGCTGCCTCCCAGAGTCTGGGGCCTGGAGGAAGAGCGGGCCACCTGGTCCGTGGTTTTGGCTGGGGCTGGCTGCAGGCCTAGGTGGCCTGCCGGTGGCGGGGCTGTCACCTCTGCTCTCCCCAAAAAAGGTTGGATGGAGGGGCATGAAGTGCCTGGTTGAAGCGTTGTTTTTTTGTTTTGTTTTTTTGGGGGGGGGGCGGTTCTGGTTGGGTGGCCTGCGCGGGATGGGTGGGCCCGGTCCCGGGGGGGGCTCTTGCTGGGGGTGGTCCGGTCCGTGTGCAGGGTGGGGGGCCGGGCTTGAAGCAGGAATGTGATGGGTTGGTGTGGCGTGTCGCCGCTCCCCTCCCCCCACATCCGGATTTTAGGTTCACTTATTGGGTCATCCGATAGTCCCGGGACCAACCACCGGTGTCACCGGGTTTTTGGTCCTGGTATTATTGGATGTGAGTGTTATGTGTGAATGTGTGTCCGCGTTGTTATTTTCTTTATTTATTATTAGTATTATTATTATTATCATTGTTATTTAATTTTTTTTTCTCTGTGGTACGAGTGGGGGCACTAGGGAGGGAAGGCATGATTGAGATGGTGTGTGTTTTTTTTATTTCTCCCAGGTTGGGGTCTCAACTGCACCCTCTCCCAAATACATCTCAAGTCTCCGCTAAGTGTGGAGCCCATTCCCCCCGTCCTGCTCTCCCTCCGCTGGCTGGCGTCGGGGCTCACCGGTGCACTGGTGGAGCTCGGGGTCTGGGATGCCCGGGGGGCTGCTGGCTCATTCCTGGTGGCCTCTCCTCTGGCCCCGGCCAGCCGGGGCTTTGCTGGGGCTCCTGTCTGAGGGTCAGGCGGCCTTGGGGCCTCGGATCCCTAGGGCCCGGGACTGGATCCACTTCGGGGTGGGGCCGGGTGTTGTTCGGGGATTCTCGGTGTCGGTGCCGGTGCCTTCGCTACGATGCCGGTTCCTGGGCGGTGTTTTTTTCCTATGCCGGTTCTGTGGTATCGGTTCGGGGGGAGGGGAGCTGCACGGCATGGTGGGGTGCGAGTCTTGGGTCCTGTTTTGGGCTCCGGTTTTTCCGCTCGCATTTCTCCTCTTGCATATTTATTTTAATTGTAATTATTAATTTATTTACTTATTTATTTATTCTTTCTCTTTTTTTCTTTTTCTTCCTCAGTGGGGGGGAGCGGTTGTGTGGGGGTCCGGGCGGCTCCAGCGGGGGTGGTGTTGGGGGGCCGGTGTGGGCGGGCTGGTTGCGCTGATTGGGTATTCGGGTGGGTTTTTCCCTCTTGGAGGCATGGCGGAGCTGCTTTGTTCCCGCTGATCGCGGTGGGTGGGGCTGCGGGGCGGCTGGGAGTTGGAGTGGCTCTGGCCGGCGCGCGTTGGGGGGCCGGGGCAGCGGAGCTGCTCTGGCCGCGTGTCGGGGCCTGGTGCGGGCGGCGGATGTGGCTGTGCTGCTCTAGCTTCGTCCGGTGGGGGAGCGGCGTGGTTCGCTCCGCTCTGGCTTTGTGCTGCTCCTCGGGCTGCTGGGGGGGTGGTTGCGCCAGCTGCGGTCTGCTCTTCTTGCGGTTTTGCACCGGGCGGCTTTTCTGCTCTTGGGTTGATTTTGTGCGCGGTGTGTTGCGTTGCGCGCTGTTGGCGTCAGTCTTGGTGGGGTGGGGCTGCGCTTTTGGCCAGGGGGGCGTTTTGGGGGGGTCCCGCGGCGCTTCGCGGCGGATGCGCATGGGCCTGTGTGTTTTTCCTGGGTGGTGCGGTCGCGGTGGGTGTTGCGGCCGGTCGCCGGGGCTTGGCGCCGGGGGGCGGGGCGTGGTTCGGTGCTCTGTGGGGCTGGGGCGTTTCGGTCGGTGCCGTGGGGGGGCCGGTGTTCGGTGCCTGGCCCTACTTCAGGGTGGCCGGCTGCCGGCGGGGCCCGGGGACTTCTTCGTGGCTGTCTCTCCTCCTCCCTTGGTGGGGGTCTGATTTCCGACCGGTCAGAGAGGCGGCGTCCACCCTGGACAGAGAGTAGAGGTCCACCCTGGACAGGTCTCCAGTCCATCGCAGGGCAACGCAGAGACAAACAGGACAAACAACCATTCAGACACACTCACACCTAAGGAGAACTTAGGTGGCCAATTAACCTAACAGTCATGTTTTTTGGACTGTGGGAGAAAGCCGGAGTACCTGGAGAGAACCCACGCATGTTCAGGGAGAACATGCCAACTACATGCAGAAAGACCCCGGGCCGGGATTCAAACCCACAACCTTCTTGCTACAAGAACGAAGCAAAATTGCTTCAAACATTTACTTTAAGACAGAATTGTGAGCAAGAACTGACCTAACAGATTAGGGTAGGTTTTTTTTTTTACATTAGAAAATAAATGTTAATCTCTGACGTATAAACAAGAAGAAAAGTTTGGCTTCCTGAAAAGAAATAAAACAAACGAACATTTGTTGAGTTTTGCTTTGTTATCTAGAGATGATTAACATGAAGCAGATGAGTGTTTATCTGAAAAATCATTTTAAAGGCAAACAGTCTTATTCATTATTTTTTCAATCTAATCTTATTAGTGTCAAATGTCATCATCATCATCATTATCAGGGCTTTGGTTGTTTTGGAATGAAAGTTATTCAAAGCGTCATCGTTTCTTTCTAGTAATGTGGGGGGGGGGGCAGACAGGAATTGGGGGCGTCCGTGGTATCTGGGAGCAGATGGCCCGCCTCTTCCTGTGTCTCTTTAGCGGTGACGTCCGCTGGGAATGGAAGCGGCCTTTCAGCATTCCTATAGTTGCCAAAGACAGATAAGTGAGTTATGCAGTTGGCCGCCATCTGGCCTGAGGCGGCGCCTGGCGGCAGCTGACCACTACCTGCATGTGTGGGTAGTTGTAGTAAAAGGGAGGGGTTGAAGTCGTTCCTCCTCCATGGTTCTGCGTCAGCATTGTTAAATCGGGATGCAAACTTTAGGACTGTTCTTTTTTTTTGTGTTCCCCGTCATTGTGGACAAATGTGGGCCCATCCCTGTGCAGCTGACGGTGCTTTCATGGGACGCCATCAGCATCTGTCGCTAAGCAGAGGGAGCAGGAGAAGATGGCAGGACACCTCGTTAGGTTTGCCAGTTTCCCCGTTCCCAGCGCTCAGGCCTTTGTGTTCATTGTTGGCGGCCGTGTCGCTCTGCCAGCTCTGCTCCTGACCTCCAGCATGTCTGCTTGTTTTTCTATGACTCTTGATTGTTTAGATGTGACTGCGTGTAAAGATGGAAACTTCATTTCCCGTGTTGCTGGATTCTTTTTTTATGACTATTGGGCAAACTGCAGTAGTTATTCTTTTGTATAAACCTAAAACAACCTAAAACTGTAGAAGCTGAAATGGAGCCTAGGCCGACGTTCAACTTAAGAAACTGGTTGCTCTCCTACATCCACCTACGACAGCCAATCAGCTTTGAAACACGCCTCCATGAAAGCCAATCAGCATCCAAAGTTCATCTTAAAAGGCCTCCGATGCAAAACTCATCTACTACAATGTGTTAAGGAGGTGGAGGCGCTCTGTGACTTCCTTCAGACGACCTCGTTTATACCCGCCTCCAGCCCCTCCTCATCCATCCATCATCCATCCATCCATCCATCATTCATCCATCATTCATCCATCATCCATCCATCCATCCATCATCCATCCATCCATCCATCCATCCATCATTCATCCATCCATCATCCATCCATCATTCATCCATCATTCATCCATCCATCCATCCATCATCCATCCATCCATCCATCCATCCATCATCCATCCATCATCCATCCATCCATCCATCCATCATTCATCCATCAATCCATCATCCATCCCATCATCCATCCATCCATCCATCATTCATCCATCCATCAATCATCCATCCATCATTCATCCATCCATCCATCCATCATCCATCCATCCATCCATCCATCCATCATCCATCCATCATTCATCCATCCATCCATCCATCCATCATTCATCCATCATTCATCCATCATCATCCATCCATCCATCCATCATTCATCCATCATTCATCCATCAAGCATCCATC